>NC_069503.1:396521040-396693540 GCF_027579735.1 Bombina bombina | reverse complement strand
AGAAGGGGAGAGAGAGAGAGCAAAAGAGAAGGGGAGAGAGAGAGAGAGAGAGAGCAAAAGAGAAGGGGGAGAGAGAGAGAGAGAGAGCAAAAGAGAAGGGGGAGAGAGAGAGCGCAAAAGAGAAGGGGGAGAGAGAGCAAAAGAGAAGGGGGAGAGAGAGAGAGCAAAAGAGAAGGGGGAGAGAGAGAGCGCAAAAGAGAAGGGGGAGAGAGAGAGCGCAAAAGAGAAGGGGGAGAGAGAGAGCGCAAAAGAGAAGGGGGAGAGAGAGAGCGCAAAAGAGAAGGGGGAGAGAGAGAGAGCGCAAAAGAGAAGGGGGAGAGAGAGAGAGCGCAAAAGAGAAGGGGGAGAGAGAGAGAGCGCAAAAGAGAAGGGGGAGAGAGAGCAAAAGAGAAGGGGGAGAGAGAGAGGGGAGAGAGAGAGGGGAAAGAGAGGGGGAAAGATAGAGCGCAAAAGAGAGGGGGGAGAAAGTGGGAGCAAGGGTTGGAACCGCGGTACTTAAAAAATTGGCCCGTATACACGGGCTTTATGACTAGTTTATGAAGTCAAAAAATAGTACAGGAAAATACAGTAGGAGTGGAATTATATAGGAAATTAGAAAGATCTATCTTTTGGATATAGATAAGGCGTACTCAATACTTAAAAAAAAAAATCTATAGTAATGATTTGCACTATATTTTTAAATAAATAATTTATCCACCTGTAATAGTGCGGAGTATGCACTATATTTTAAAATAAACTAATGATCACGTGGAACTGTTGCAATAAGCAGTTGTATGTAATACATAGGTTGTTGTTTTTTGTTCAGTTGCTACTTATTGATTGCTAGTGAGGGAGCTGTGATATTGGAGCGGTGCATGGGACTACAGCTTGTGCAAACAGATATTTGAATGAAGTCCTGTGTGTGCAGGTGTAAGAGGAGGAGGCTCCAGCTCACAGCATGGAGGGTGTGGTGAAAAGTCCTGGAGCAGTACTGGCTGCCTCTCTTCCCGGCTTTCTGCAATACCTGCTGCCTTAGCCCCAGCTACGTGCTGACTTTAGCCCGGACCGAGCTGTGGGAGCCCAGGATATGCCAGGATAATCTGCCTAGCTCTGACTCACCCAGGTGTTTTTTGCCACGGATTGGGAAGAAGCACCGTTTGGAAGAGAGCTGGGGACTGCACCAGGCAGTACCAAGAACAGGAAACCAGCTGTCGGCAGTGCAGATACATACTGCAGCCTTCTATTGGGACTTCCCTGTTTGTCCGATATGCAATACTGACTGGTTAATTAGCCAATTGCATAACAGCCCTGAGAAGGTCACGTTGCAACTGACCCGGTGAGTGTAGGGCAGGGTGCAAGGGGATGTGCTGAGGAGTCTGCTGATAACAGTTTTTCCCCTTACATGTTTAGAGCTTTTCTTCTACTTCTGTACAGGCTACACAAATAAAACGGGCATTGCAGTAACTTACTCGTGGTCATTAGTAGTCAAGTTATATCTACAGTTACATTTGTAGTTCTATAAGCTGCGCCTGCATTGATTTATTTATATTTACTAAGTACCGACTGGCTACTTTTGTGAAATAATATGTTCACTTTTCAGCATCATTATATTGCTATATAAAGTTTTATGTCTGAGGTTCGTGTGTATATATATATATATATATATATATATATATATATATATATATATATATATATATACACACACACACACACACAGTATGCAGACCTGAAATTAAGAGTAAACCCCATGTTCTCTTTATTGAAAATCATCATTTTTTTTTATGCACTTATTGAGTTAAGGCAATACTGATTGTGATTACATTATTTTGTAGTAGTTAATTAGTGATTATTATTATTTCAGCTTTCAATTGTATTTTTATTATTTGTATTTGTCTTTATAGATGGTATAATATGAAGTCAGTGGCAAGTGAGTCATATTAGATCTGCATTTTTTTTCTCTAAACAAATTAAAGTGTGATTGTACTTGTTAGTGTTAATATAGCAAGTGCAATTTGTAAATTTTTATTACTGTGCTATAACTAGCTAATCTTTACTTAGAAAAAAAAGCATTAAAAATGAGATGCTAAGACATATATGAGCACTTGTGGTGTGCATTATGAATTAGCAGTATGCTACTATAGTTTTTCTTGAATTGCATTTTTGGTATATATATAAAATTTGTGTATATTTCAATATCCATTGTAAAGGCATATATGAAATGTGTGTATGTTCTAATACCCATTGTAAAGGCATATATGAAATGTGTGTATGTTCTAATACCCATTGTAAAGGCATATATGAAATGTGTGTATGTTCTAATACCCATTGTAAAGGCATATATGAAATGTGTGTATGTTCTAATACCCATTGTAAAGGGAACATTCAGAACAAGAATAATTTGTGTGTGATAATCTAAGTTCACATTGATTATTATTACTATTGTGCACTAGATCTGTTTCAGGCAGTGACAAAGCATTCCACATCTCCATTTCTCTTGCATATCTTATGCATACATTTATATCTGCATTTGTGTTGCTATGTGTGCAAAATAGTACTAAAGTTCTGTTGGCTCTTTTTGCATATTATAATGTATAACTTTACTGTGTATAAATCCACATTTATCGTTGTAATATTGTAAGTACAGATTTTACATTGTGGTTTTCTAGTTTAGTTGTATATTACTGTCTAAATCATTTATGTCTGGGGGGGGGTTCTCCCTGCAAACTGGAATTTTTTGTTCATGTGACTACATTTTACAACTACTAACATTTTGATTAAAATATAGGTATATTGTTTCTGATCTTTAGAATATATAATTACTGAAACTAACGTATTATGTGTTTAACCCCTTCGCTACTATGAATTTCATCGAACTTGCAAAAAATACCAGAGAATTTATTTTTTAGTTAACTGTCAAAACTATATATTTTTGTTTAACCCCTTAAGGACTGGGTATTTCAGACTAAAACAGACCAGAAATTTTTTAGCATTTTTGCCATTACTACATTTAAACAGAAATAGAGCCTTTTTTTAATTATTTTTTTTATTTACCTATCAAAACTATATATATCTATATAGATAAAGGGAGATAAATGGCACACAATAGTGACATTTATAAAGACTGGGAATTCCGCACTCTTTTTAAAAATGACAAAACACTTGTATCTGATACAAAATATGGATTTATTGTGCAGAGCACTGACCAGAGACCTGGACAGAACCGTATCGAAAAGTGCGCAAATTGCTAAACACAAAACATACCATAACACTAAAGAAATATATGGTAAAACTATATCTAGATTAAACAAGGGACCGGCCCATGTGACTAACCAAGCTGGTGAGAATACATCATAATGTATATAACATGTAGTTTAGATGCAGAGTGAAGTGAACAGATGGGCTGTTCCCAGGTAGATAATCAGACCAGTATCGGTTTTAGTGAAAACTGAAACCACCTAGATTAGAGGAACAGTCTCTACCCATACACAAAACTTAGCAGCCATTATACCAATGTGTCTAGATCAACAACAAACACATAAATTACTTGGCTATTATATTGACAAAAACACTTCAATTCATCAATCCTGAGCGGAGTGAATAAGATACAGAATGTATAAAACTTTGGTAAATGTCCAAAAGATCTCAGTTCATTGATATTTGGAGCTCCAAAGATAGAACGGTCACATTTGAAAGGCTGTATTTAGGTCGTAAAGCAGGCAAATACAGGACATGCAGCAAATGTTGTTAGCAAAGCAAAGCGGTATAAAACACATTTAAGGGTATAAGCCAATGATGATTAGCAAATGTTAGTAATTCAGCCAGACGGGCCAGAGATGAAGGCAGGGTGTAAAAGCAACATGAAATGCAGCAGCATAGAAATAGGTACAGGAGGATACTTAGATTATATGATTGTACCCTCTGTCAACTGCACCTTTCCTTGCAAAACTCGTTATTGCCGTCAACACATCAATGCCAAAGCCCAACAATCTTATTGGCGAATTTGTCAGATCTTCATAGAAAACACTTGCTTACTTTGTCAAAGTTCTGCTGCACAAGGTATCCAAAAGCGGTTTACATTACCACAGATGTAGCCAGTCATTCGACTTTCGAAAAGATTCCGCCTTTCACAGTTGCTCGGCTCCACTCAACTCCGCTTAGCTCCAAACAAACCAGACCAGCATGGATGTCACGTGGGTCAGTCAGCCAATCGCCGACACGTGTTTCAACTGGGTGCAGCAGAACTTTGACAAAGTACGCAAGTGTTTTCTAGGGGGCGAATATGAAGATCTGACAAATTCGCCAATAAGATTGTTGGGCTTTGGCATTGATGTGTTGACGGCAATAACAAGTTTTGCAAGGAAAGGTGCAGTTGACAGAGGGTACAATCATAAAATCTAAGTATCCTCCTGTACCTATTTCTATGCTGTTTCATTTCATGTTGCTTTTACACCTTGCCTTCATCTCTGGCCCGTCTGGCTGAATTACTAACATTTGCTAATCATCATTGGCTTATACCCTCAAATGTGTTTTATACCGCTTTGCTTTGCTAACAACATTTGCTGCATGTCCTGTATTTGCCTGCTTTACGACCTAAATACAGCCTTTCAAATGTGACAGTTGTTCTATCTTTGGAGCTCCGAATATCAATTAACTGAGATCTTTTGGACATTTACCAAAGTTTTATACACTCTGTATCTTATTCACTCCGCTCAGGATTGATGAATTGAAGTGTTTTTGTCAATATAATAGCCAAGTAATTTATGTGTTTGTTGTTGATCTAGACACATTGGTATAATGGCTGCTAAGTTTTGTGTATGGGTAGAGACTGTTCCTCTAATCTAGCGATACTGGTCTGATTATCTACCTGGGAACAGCCCATCTGTTCACTACACTCTGTATCTAAACTACATGTTATATACGTTATGATGTATTCTCACCATCTTGGTTAGTCACAGGGGCCGGTCCCTTGTTTAATCTAGATTTAGTTTTACCATATATTTCTTGAGTGTTATGGTATGTTTTGTGTTTAGCAATTTGCACACTTTTCGATACGGTTCTGTCCAGGTCTCTGGTCAGTGCTGTGCACAATAAATCCACTTTAAGATTTTGTATCAGATACAAGTGTTTTGTCATTTTTAAAACGAGTGCTGAATTCCGAGTCTTTATAAATGTCACTATTGTGTGCAATTTCTCTCCCTTTATCTATGTGTATATAATTATATAATGGGCCTGCACCACTAGAATCTTAGTTCTATTCTCAACTATTTTGAGAGTTAGTATATGAGGAATCCTATACTATACTAAACACTTGGTAAATTTAAAACTCAGTTTTTTCCATTCACCACCACAATTTTCTATCTATCTATCTATCTATCTATCTATCTATCTATCTATCTATCTATCTTACACAGAGAGAGGGGCACACTCACAGGAACAAACAACTGGCTCAATACTATTGTTAGCCTGTTCTATGGCGATTTACCACCTGGGTGCAGCTTCTTTTAGCCCAGTAATGCTTTTCACAGAGAAGAACTTTCCTGTAGTATATCAGTCTGATCCCGCCTATTACGGTCAGTCCAGCGCCGAAATACCAGGCAATTCCTCTCTGAACAAGGAACACAGCAACCCCTGACGATCGTTTCAGCCTTCATTGGGCCTCGTCAGTGAGGTGTAGCCATATTCCTCTAAGCACACTGAGCAAGGAGTCCACGTCTGTTTTCCCCTTTTTCCCATAGGGAGACTAAATACACACAGAGAGAAGCACACTCACAGGAATGAACAACTGGCTCAATACTATTGTTAGCCTGTTCTATGGCGATTTACCACCTGGGTGCAGCTTCTTTTAGCCCAGTAATGCTTTTCACAGAGAAGAACTTTTCCTTTAGTTTAAGTCTGATCCCGCCTATTGGGCCTTTTCAGTGAGGTGTAGCCATATTCCTCAGTGTGCTTAGAGGAATATGGCTACACCTCACTGACGAGGCCCAATGAAGGCCGAAACGATCGTCTGGGGTTGCTGTGTTCCTTGTTCAGACAGGAATTGCCTGGTATTTTAGTAGACAACCCAGAGTATTGATCTAGGCCCATTTTGGTAAATTTCATGTCCCCATTTCACCGCCAAATGCAATCAAATTAAAAAAGTTACATTTTTCACAAACTTTAGGTTTCTCACTGAAATTATTTATAAACAGCTTGTGCAATTATGGCACAAATGGTTGTAAATGCTCCTCTGGGATCCTCTTTGTTCAGAAATAGCAGACTTATATGGCTTTGCCATTGCTTTTTGGTAATTAGAAGGCCGGTAATTGCAGCTGCACACCACACTTTTATTATTCCCAGTAGTGAAGGGGTTAATCAGGTAGCTTGTAAGGTTATTTTTAGCTTTAGTGTAGAGATTACCCACCTACCCCCTGATCCCTCTCAAGCAGCTCTTATTCCTCCCCCACCCCCGATGGTCACCCTCATCTTAAGTACTGGCAGACAGTCAGTATGCAGTTTTACACCCTTTAAAAAAAAAAAAAAAAAAAAATAATATTGTCCTTAGTGTAGGATTACCCCAATTACCTTCCCACCTTCCTGATCCCTCCCAAAAAGCTCTCTAACCCTCCCCCTTCTAACCAATTCCCTCCATCTTAGGTAATTGACAGCTGCTTACCAGTACCCAGGTTACTATTAATTTTATTTTAATTTAAAAAAAACAAAGTTTTTTCTGTAGTGTAGCTGCCTAACTCCTCCCCCTCCCTTATTTACCCCCCTCCCCACCCAAGATTCTTTTCCTACCCTCTAATCGTCCCCTCCACATAGGATCCCCCTCTATCTCATTCCCCCTCCCTACCTCTCTTAGTTTTCTTTTTCTGTAGCGTAGTGGTACCACCCGCTCCTGCCCACCTGCCTCCCTCCTAACCCTCCCACACCACCAGCGATCGGCACCACCGCTTCCTGATACAGAGAGGGACACAGAGTGTCCCTCTGTGTATCGTTTACTCTGCACATCTATTTCTGCACTGCCCCACTTGTTCGGCATGCAGAATTGGCGCAATCTTGCTACTTTTAGTGAGATCGCAGCAGAGAGCGGCCCAGGAGAGCAGCCTCAGGAGAGACATTTGCATGTAGCCACCAATGACTGGCTGTGTCCATCCCAGAAGCTGCACTGTTTGTTGTGTCTAAGCAGGACTTTACCTATGCATTTAACCCATTTGGGAGGTAAAACACATAATCCAATAGGGTCACTAATTCAAAACTTACATGGAATAAATAAATAAGAGCAATGATTTTATGCTTTAGAATGTCCTATAAACTATAAAGAATATAATGTTGGGCTATTCTTAACTACATAACGAGTATAATGTAAAATCAAATCAACATTTAACTATGCACACTTAATAATGAAATAAAACTTGCTCTTTGTGTAACAGCCATTTAGATATTTCTCTGGATATATCTTCATACAGACTCATCATAATGGTGCACACACACAAAATTTCAAGTGTAATACAGTCTTAAATCAGAAAAAAATAAAAATGTTACAATCTGCTGTCACAAATTAAAAAAAATTGCAACATTTTGTATTTTATTGCTCTTGGAGCAAATAGTATATTACACTAAAGCAAATAACGTGTGTTATAGTAAAACAAAAGTGAGCCATCTAAATATGTTTACAGTGCAAGTTGCAAACTGATAAAAAAAAAAAACCACAAAAAAAAAAACCAATACTTTCATTTGGTACAAATATTGTTAACAGTTGTTGCAAAATAAAAAATAAATATTTGGATAACAAGATTTAACAAGACATGTAGATTTTAATATAATATGAAATCTTCTTTAAAGGTTGTATTTATATTGCTGCAGCTTTTTACATCTGTTTTATGTAAAAGACCTTTTGCAGATATCACTTTGAACAATGCATTGTGTACTTCTTCGTAGCTGGTTATGTAGATGTATGATAATTATGTACATTATATACAGTTCTTTTGTTCAGTACTTCACTGACAGTTGTGCTTGGTGCACTTTTGTAAACCATGTGGCACTCCTTATTTAAATGTACCTGCCTGTCAGAACCCAGTGACTACAGTGATAGCAAAATGAGGATACTTTGGTTTCAGAAGAGCATATGCAGGTATTAATATGCCATTCAAGGCACGTTGTGGGTTAAAACATTTATATAAATATGCAGTGGATATAAAAAGTCTACACACCCCTGTTAAAATGTCAGGTTTCTTTGATATAAAAAAATGAGACAAAGATAAATCATTTCAGAACCTTTTCCACCTTTAATGTGACCTATAAACTATACAACTCAATTGAAAAACAAACTGAAATCTTTTTAGGTAAAGGGAAATAAAAATAAAAAAATAAAATTAATATGGTTGCATAAGTGTGAACACCCTTTTTTAACTGGGGATGTAGCTGTGTTCAGAATTAAGCAATCACATTCAAAATCATGTTAAATAGGAGTCAGTACACACCTGTCATCATTTAAAGTGCCTCTGATTAACCCCAAATAAAGTTCAGCTGTTCTAGTAGGTCTTTCCTGACATTTTGTTAGTCGTATCCTACAGCAAAAGCCATGGTCCGCAGAGAGCTTCCAAAGCATCAGAGGGATCTCATTGTTAAAAGGTATCAGTCAGGAGAAGGGTACAAAATAATTTCTAATGCATTAGATATACCATGGAACACAGTGAAGACAGTCATCATCAAGTGAAGAAAATATGGTGCAACAGTGACATTACCAAGAACTGGATGTCCCTCCAAAATTGGTGAAAAGACGAGAAGAAAACTGGTCTGGGAGGCTGCCAAGAGGCCTACAGCAACATTAAAGAAGCTGCAGGAATATCTGGCAAGTACTGGCTGTGTGGTACATGTGACAACAATTGCCCGTATTATTCATATGTCTGGGCTATGGGGTAGAGTGGCAAGACGAAAGCCTTTTCCCTCTCAAAAAAAACATCCAAGCCCGGCTAAATTTGCAAAAACACATCTGAAGTTTCCCAAAAGCATGTTGCAAAAGGTGTTATGGTCTGATGAAACCAAAGTTTAACTTTTTGGCCATAATTTCAGAAGATATGTTTGGAGCAAAAACGCTACATATCACCAAAAGAACACCATACCCACAGTGAAGCATGGTGGTGTCAGCATCAATCATGCTTTGGGGCTGTTTTTCTTCAGTTGGAACTGGGGCCTTAGTCAAGGTAGAGGGAATAATGAACAGTTCCAAATACCAGACAATATTGGCACAAAACCTTCAGGATTCTGCTAGAAAGCTGAACATGAAGAGGAACTTCATCTTTCAGCATGACACCGACCCAAAGCATACATCCAAATCAACAAAAGAATTGCTTCACCAGAAGAAGATTAACGTTTTGGAATGGCCCAGCCAGAGCCCAGACCTGAATCCAATTCAAAATCTGCGGGGTGATCTGAAGAGGGCTGTGCACAGGAGATGCCCTCGCATAATTTCTGACAGATTTAGAGTGTTTTTGAAAAGAAGAGTGGGCAAATCTTGCTAAGTCAAGATGTGCCATGCTGAAAAACTCATACCCAAAAAGACTGAGTGCTGTAATAAAATCAAAAGGTGCTTCAATAAAGTATTAGTTTAAGAGTGTGCACACTTATGCAACCGTATTATTTTAGTTTTTTATTTCCCTTTACCTAAAAGATTTCAGTTTGTTTTTCATTTGAGTTGTACAGTTTATAGGTCACATTAAAGGTGGAAAAAGTTCTGAAATGATTTATCTTTGTCTCATTTTTTTACATCACAGAAACCTGCCATTTTAACAGGGGTGTGTAGACTTTTTATATCCACTGTGTGCGTATATGTATGTGTGTGTGTGTATGTGTGTGTATATATGTATTCTGCTCCTGCAAGCTTACGGTAGCAAGTCTCGCTCAGAAAATTAACCAGAGATCAGATCTCTGTGAATTTTCTAAAAGTTCCCCAAATGCCCCCCAAAATAGAGGGTTTTTTATTTTTTTATGGAAAATGTAGTTTTTTTCAACCCCAACAAAAATACTGCACTAGGCAGTTTTAAGGGGTTAATAGTTGGCCGGTGCGGCACTTTAAGTTGCGGTCTATGGGAACTGTGTGTTCCTTGTAAATATATATGTATATGCTTATATACATATATATTTATGTGTTAAAATGTGTGTATATGTATGTATATGTATGTGTATATATATATATATATATATATATATATATATATATATATATATATATATATATATAATAGAATATATCAGATCAGCACTAAATTCAATATTCAATGCCCCCCAAAAGTAAACGGAGTATGGGGCAACCCCCCAATTCACACCCTCTACCTGTGCACGGAGAGTTAATTAAATGAATACATTATATGAGAATAAAGTAACTCTTAGTCCAGCACAATGGGATAGACAAAATTAAGGAACCAGGATTAGAGCCTTCCCTAAAAACACAGGCAGACAACAGATACAATTCCAATAGTTTATCATCAATCAAAATATAGCAACAAAAAGTGTACAAAATATACAAATCCTATGTGGCAACAAAAGATATTTTCAGCTGAGAGCCCCATTTAACATTGAAAAGTCCTATAGAATTAACCCTTATAGAGGCCTCTATCCCAGGGTATTTATTTAAAGCTTATTCCTGGTTTACCAAGATGAAACTATAAATGTTCCATAAGTAGGTCTCTGCGGAATTACTCAGTACACCTGTCCAACCTTACACCTTATTTGTACAAGGCCCTGTCACTTTATATTGCAAACATTGCAGGATGCCCGCTTTTGGAGACCTACTTATGGAACATTTATTGTTTCATCTTGGTAAACCAGGAATAAGCTTTAAATAAATACCCTGGGATAGAGGCCTCTATAAGGGTTAATTCTATAGGACTTTTCATTGTTAAATGGGACTCTCAGCTGAATATATTTTTTGTTGCCACATAGGATTTGTATATTTTGTACACTTTTTGTTGCTATATTTTGATTGATGATAAACTATTTGAATTGTATCTGTTGTCTGCCTGTGTTTTTAGGGAAGGCTCTAATCCTGGTTCCTTAATTTTGTCTATCCCATTGTGCTGGACTAAGAGTTACTTTATTCTCATATAATGTATGTGTGTGTGTGTGTATATATATATATATATATATATATATATATAATTTTTTTTTTTTTTTTTTATACATGTATTAATATAGCAGTGTTTATTATGCAAAACTGGGAATGGGTAATAAAGGGATTATCTATCTTTTTAAACAATAACAATTCTGGAGTACACTGTCCCTTTTTAATGAACAGCTCATGTCGTGCCCACTTAGTATAGTATATAATACAATGTTGCAGTAAAAAAAGGAAAAGGAAATTATATCTTATTCCTGAAGCCATTCTTTGCAGAAACCTATAAAAAAAAAAAAAAAAAAGCATTTCCAAAATGTTTCCCACTATGTTTTTCAAATACCACTAGGGTGTTGGGGTCTTTCTTTAGTTAAATACAAATAGTATTTTATTTGACGTTTTGGGTATTACCCCGTTTTAAAAAATAAGCATAATTATTATAAAATTTTTATATATATATATATATATATATATATATATATATATATATATATATATATATATATACACACACACACACGTATGTTTTTTTTAATTTTGTGTTTTGTAACTGTTTATTAATAGCTTTCACTGTGCACTGAGCAAATGTGCATATGCCCTCACCTAATCGGAGAGCATATAGCATGCTACACAAAAATGCTTCTATTTGAATACATTTATGTTCATTTTAATGATGGTTCTATGTCCCTTTAAACTCCTAAGCTTTTAATATTACTGCTAAAACAAAGGTCACACTTGTTGGGTAATAAAATGCATAATGTCTCAGTTGCAAGATGGCAAAGGATTTTGTGGTACGGGAGAGAGGATTATGGGAAATTTGGTAATATTCATATTAATCTCTTTGGCATGTTTCTGAAGGACAGACCTTTATGGCTACGGTGTGGGAATTTTCCATGCGTTGCAGGGGTGCTCATTTTTAATGTGTTAACTGTTTCAGGCAGAGAAAAATCTATTGTGAAACATGTGGCCTTGTGAATTAATTGGGCACTGGCCAGTCTGTTCAATAAAACCAGGGCAACATTATCTGGGAATGCAACCAAGACTTTTCCTATACTTAATAAGCTGAATAGTCTATCATTTATGTTGTATAAATAATATTAGTAATGATTTATCGCTAGACACGAAAATGATTACAACAAACAAATTAAGATAATAGTGATAGAACTTACATAGTGATTCTGACATCATTAATATGTTGCAGAAGAGAGTGGAACACTCAGAATTAAATAAGTTATTTGCTTTTAGCTCTGTTCATTAATCCTTATTTTGGCATCAGTATATTTTATACAAATGTTAATAACTAATGAACAAATGCTTTTCAATTTTGGACAGAAACAAACATTTATCACCAGGGGATGACTGGCCTATCAAGCAATCACCACCAACTGAGAGTCCGCACTCAGTGTGGGGGTGCATGTGCTAGCCTTTGTCCGACCCCTTGATATAAAATAAAATATTTTACATGGATCTGAAAAGTGACAGTTTTTTTTTTTTTTTTTTTTTCAGATCTGCCATCTTTTTTTTTTTTTTTTTTTTTTTTTAATTACATTTTTATTGAGGTTGTGCGAGGTAATACAGCTTATATGAAAAAAAAACATAGCATAAGACAAGCTAAAAATATTTCACATTATAAATGATACAATATGGTAGACTGGAACCTCTTTTTCTTTTTAACATGGTCTAAACAAAATGTGTTTCCTCACTTGACATTGAAGGCAACTCTTGTGCCTCTAAAAACATGCAACAAACACTGAGAGAGGAAATTGAGTGATTTGAACGGTCACCTTTAGACCAATAAACTAGAATTAGATTAGTAATTAACATATGAAGTAATGACCACAGTGAAAGTACTATTCCTAAATGGAAACAACATGGTGGAACAATCAGAGACTCTACTGAGAAATTATGTTAATCAGTCCAGCTGAATGAAATGTGGTAGTTAGAGTCAATACTGTGGTAAGATGTAAAAATGAATGCTAGGGGGGTATTGAAGGTTGCGGCATAGACGAGAGAGCCGCATATGTAGCCCTCCATATCTAGGAGGTTCATTATGTGGGGGGAGAGGGGGGAGGTGGTAGGTTAGAAAAGTGACAGTTTTAATCATGGTCTTGTTCAGGTTTTAATTTGTATGCGCTGCTATTGCGCACATATCCATTGGCAGTGTTAAATGAGACATGGCTGGTTGGGGTGGGGCTTGACTAGGGCATGGTGAACGTGACTATTTATTTTTTTTCGTGCTAGGGGGACCAATAAGTGGCCACTCCACCTCTGTTTGTTTATTACCATAGGTGATTACCAAAAATTATTTTATGTTGCATAGGTGATTACTCAGTTTGTATTATTCCTGAGGAATAATATAAGCCATCACTGTCTTTTTAAGCAGACATGGTGTTGGAATGAGGATGCAATGGGTTTATGTACATATGTCCAATTTACACTATATGTATTGGGAAAATGCTAAATGCATTCATGTGCATTTCAGTTTTGAGTTCTATACCCTCTGAAATCTTTAAAAATAAACCCCTCTGTTCTTAGCATCAATAAAGAAAAAAACAAGTATATAATAGGTAGACCATAAAGGATCACTTGAGGTGAAGATTGTGAAGGACTGAAAGTGGAATGAACTATTGCCAAACAGGAGCATGCAAAGTACTTTAGAAAATGAGTAATAATATATGTTCTTTTTAACCGTGGGTATAGTTAATGAATAAACAGTGTTTACTTGCAGTATAGTATATATTTTAGCATAGACTGTCACATGAGGAATTTAGTGCAGCCAACCAGCAGTTATTTTATTCAGATCTAAATGATCTCTAAGTGAGCTTCCTTCCTAATCAATATTGCTTTTTTATTTATTTATTTATTTATTTAAACTACCCTTCGATTAAAAAGGACACTGAACCCAATTTTTTTCTTTCATGATTCAGATAGAGCATGCAATTTTAAGCAACTTTCTAATTTACTCTTATTATTAAATTTTCTTCATTCTCTTGGTATCTTTATTTGAAATGTAAGTTTAGATGCCGACCCATTTTGGTGAACAACCTGGGTTGGTCTCGCTGATTGGTGGATAAATTCACCCACCAATAAACAAGTGCTGTCATGTGTTCTGAACCAAAAAAAAAAGCTTAGATGCATTTTTTTTCAAATAAAGATAGCAAGAGAACGAAGAAAATTTGATAATAGGAGTAAATTAGAAAGTTGCTTAAAATTGCATGCTCTATCTGAATCATGAAATTAAATATTTGTGTTCAGTGTCCCTTTAAGTTGGGATAAACGTCTGTCATGAGTGTCAATAAGTCTTTAGTTTGTTGCTTAAATTTGCATAAAATAAACATAAGTATAATAATTTAGGTCTTGATAAATCTTTAGATCTGACTGTTTAATGGGAAGTGATTAATTGTTTTCTCTCTGCATATAGCACAGTACACTGCCTGTGGACCACAACAAAAATATAAGAAATTATTATTATACTTTATATTTATGAAGCGCCAACATATTCCGAAGCGCTGTCCATGGATACAATTCATTTAAATAAAACAATATAAGACTTGTAAGAGACAAGACAAAATTTACAAACACATACAGGAGGGATTGAGTGCCCTATTCCCGTGGGAATTTACAATCTAGAAAATTCTGAACACTTTGATAGATTATTCTAACAACTCTGTTTCTATCTATCTATCTACTGTAATTGCAGAATTTAAAAATGTAATTTGAGTCTTATGAATTTTAAATTATTTTTGAAACTGGAAATTATCATGTGAACTAAGCATGTGCAAGTGATACTAGCTAAAACAAAAGTGCATGTACAAAACTGCTTGAAAACATATTTCATTTTTAAATATAGGGGGATGTGTACAGTGACAGAGCATTGGAAAATCATGTGATAATTGGGTTTTGTAATGGATTAGAATGGTCTCACATTTAAAAAAAACCCATGGGAAAACCTGTACGAATGACTTTGTAAGCTCTACTTATGGTTTAGAATAGACCCCATGGATGTGTTTTGATGTAACTTAGTAAGTTGTTTGTTCCCCTACACTTTGGGGAAGTGAGTGCATTAAATACCTTGTACAACTGTGGAAAGCTATAAAGCACTAAGCAAAATTAGAGTATTTATCTAAACTAAAAACGTGTCTCTAATATAGTATAGCATTAGTATAAACTAATTGGCACTGGGAAATCTGCTGCCCCTCAAACCACTAACAATTTTAGCAATTTTTGCCCTTAAATGCACATAAAACAAGTTGGGATAGAGACAACATATAATATGCACTTTAATTACTTTACCTGCAAATTTAGTGAATCACCAATGACCCTTTATTTTTAGTTTCTGAATTGTAAAGCTCTAAATCCCCCCCACACAATTCCTTCTATGGCTGTATCTATATCAATTGTTGTTTTGGTAGAATGCAAAAGTGCACAGTGATTATGCCGGAGCATGTCTAGAAGCTGTGAACTCAGTTGAAATATAATGCCTATGTCTAAACACTGATAAGGGTGGGTGGAGCCGACTGCTCCAGACATCATGGCTTTGTAACTAATTTTGCTTATTCTTGAAAATGATTTTAAAATACTTGCCAGCAATTTTTAACCAAATTATTTATGCAAACTATCTTTAATTAATTAGCCCTTTTAGGATATGCACAAATCTCAACCTGTTTTATGGCACTTGAAAGAGCTGGGAGGCCAGGAATATATACCTACTGAACACTCGGGGACCCTTGGTTTGTAATACAATGAATAAATAAAAGAACATAACACTGTTATAGAACTGCTCCTCATAACGTGCTGCCCTAGACACAGATCAATTTGGCCTATAGGCAAACTGAAACTTATGAGTCCAAATCAGGGTGAATCTGCAGCCTTTTGATTATATTTATTTAGCTCATGTGGTACATTGTGTTTTCCAAATCTGCCTTAATTAGCACCACATATGCAGAAAGGAACTTGTGTATTAAAAGGTTATAAAGCCCAAATTTATTTTTCATGATATTGATAGGGCATAACATTTAAACTACTATCCAATGTGCTTCCATTATGATGGTTGCTTCATTCTCTTGGTATCCTTTGTTGAAGGACCAGCAATGCACTACTGGAAGCTAGCTGAACACATCAGGTGAGCCAATGACAAGAGGCAAGTATCTGCAGCCAACAATCAGCAGCTAGCTCATTGCTCTTGAACCTACCTAGTTATGCTTTTCAACAAAGTATATCAAGAGAATGAAGCAAAATAGAAAACTAAAAAGTTGTTTAATTAAAATTGCATGCTCTGTCTGAATCATGACATCTGTCTGGTATATACAGATTACTTCCGCCGTGAAACATTTTGTATAATCAATGTTAAAAATAAAATAAAAAGTGTGTGCAGGAAGGAACTAACTGATCACTATCAGGCCATTGTGCTCATCAGCTATACAGCAAGATACAGCATTTTATAAAAGTATCATGTTTAATATATTGTCTGTTATACACAAAACTAATGATTTATGTGAATAATAATAAGTATGTTTTTGCTTATATTGTGACCAACTATAAAACCTCCCAGTATAAAGTAATGCACAGTGTTGTGTGCACATCTCTCAGACATTCTGCTATATTTAATGTTGACAAAACCTTTACTTTGCCACTTTTCTCACCTTCACTGACTAGGAACATAAGTAATAATAGAATTCTTGTTAATCTGTTGTGGTTCAGTATCAATAAATTAGCTAATTTTGTTTTCACTGTTGTCTCACATTAACAGTTTAGCCTGTCTGTTGTTCTGCAGATGCCTCATTATACCTGTTTACTGGTAATTACAAGTAATTAGCCACTGAGCTTAACTTAGCCCAAATTATTATTATTATTATACTTTATTTATGAAGCGCCATCATATTCCGCAGCGCTGTCAATGGATACAATTCATTTAAAGGGACAGTCTAGTCAAAATTAAACTTTCATTATTCAGATAGGACATGTAATTTTAATCAACTTTCAAATTTACTTTTATAATCAAATTTGCTTTTTTCTCTTAGTATTCTTAGTTTAAACTAAACCTAGGCAGACTCATATGCTAATTTCTAAGCCTTTGAGGGCTGCCTCTTATCACAGGCTTTTTAAATTGCTTTTCAACACAAAGAGACAAAGTACACGTGGGCCATATAGATAACACTGTGTACAGGCACAGGGAGTTATTTAAGATTTAGCCCAACACAATGCTAACTGCAAGACAATAGAAAATAAACAGTCATAGTCATGTGATCAGAGGGCTGGAAGAAGGTTCTTAGATACAAGGTAATCACAGAGGTAAAAACTGTGTTGGTTGTGCAAAACTGGGGAATGGGTAATAAAGGGATTATCTTATCTATCTTTTAAAACAATAATAATTCTATGGTAGACTGTCCCTTTAAATAAAACAATATAAGACTTGTAAGAGACAGGACAGAATTTACAAACATATACAGGAGGAATTGAGGGCCCTATTCCTGTGGGAACTTACAATCTAGAAAGGTAGGAGGTTGAGAAACAGGAGGTGAGGACTGCAAGATTGATAAAGATGTTAATGCAGAGTTAGATGAGGGAAATGTTAGGTAAGTGAAATTAATGTATTATTGAGATGGGTGGTAGGCTTCCCTGAACAGAAAAGTCTTCAGAGAGTATTGAAAGAAAGATTAGGGCAAAGCCTGACAACACAAGGGAGAGTGTTCCAGAGGGTAGGTGCTGCACGACAGAAGTCCTGCAGTCTAGCATGAGAAGAGGTGATAGTTGCAGATGCAAGGAACAGGTTGGATCTTAGTGGGCAGGCTGGAGTATACTTGTTGATTAGAGAGGATAGGTAGAGGGGAGTGGTGTTGATGAGGGCTTTGTATGCAAGGGTGAGAATTTTGAATTTAATTCTGCTGGGAATGGGGAGCCAATGAAGGGACTCTCAGAGAGGTGCACCAGATACAGAGCGACAGGAAAGGTGGATCAGCCTGGCAGAGGCATTTAGGATGGATTGAAGGGGGGGAGAGGCGGAAAAGAGGAAGGCCAGTAAGTAGGCTATTGTAGTAGTCAAGTCGGGAAATAACAAGGGAGTGGATTATTTGCTTTGTGGTGTTAGCGCACAGAAAAGGTCGAATCTTGGAAATATTGCGTAGATGGTTGCTGCAGGATGTAGAAAGTGATTGGATATGCGGGACGAAGGATAGATTTGAGTCAAGTGTAACTCCGAGGCAGCGGACTTGGGGCGATGGGGAAATGGTGATGCCATCAACAGGGATAGAGAAGTCAGAAGTCGGTGTAGAGCTTGAGGGGGGATAAGAAGGAGCTCAGTCTTGGACATGTTAATCTTTAGGTGGTGAGAGGCCATCCAGGAACAAATGCCAGATAAGCAGTCGCTGACATGAGAAAGGACAGAGGGAGAGAGAGCAGGGGTGGAGAGGTAAATCTGGGTGTCATCAGCATAGAGGAGAAATTTGAAGCCATAACTGATAAGTTTACCCAGTGAAGTATAAATGGAGAAGAGTAGAGGACCCAGAACAGATCCTTGAGGTACTCCAACAGACAGAGGCATTGGAGAGGAGGAGTCGCTGGCAAATGACAGAGAAAAAGACCTTTTAGAAAGAGTGAATCCAGGAAAGAGCAATGTCGCAGAGGCCAAAAGAGCTAAGGGTCTGTAGGAGGAGGTGGTGGTCAACTGTGTCGAAGGCAGCTGAGAGGTCAAGTAAGATGAGTATGGAGTAGTGGCCAATATTTTTAGCAGAGAGAAGATCGTTAGTAACTTTGGTAAGGGCAGTCTCAGTTGAGTGTTTGGTGCGGAATCCGGATTGCAGGGGGCCAAGCAAGGAATTGGCGGTCAGGAAGTGGGTTAGGTGATTGTAAACTAGTTTTTCAAGGTGTTTTTATGTTGGTGGAAGCAGTGATATGGGGCGGTAGCTTTCAGGGGAATTAGGGTCGAGGGAGGGTTTTTTGAGTATGGGAGTGACTTTTGCGTGATTGAAAGAAGATGGGAATGAGCCGGTAGAGAGAGAGAGAGAGGTTGAAGATGTGGGTACGAGCAGGAGTGAGGGTGGAAGATAGGCAGGGTATTAGATGGGAAGGGATAGGGTAGAGCGGGCAGGTTGTGAGGCATGAGGAAGATAGTAAGGAAGAAACTTAATTCTCAGTGGCTGGATGGAAGATGCAGAGGGAGTAACTGGGCCTGTTGATGGAATATTGCAGTTTGGTGTTGGGATGTTGCTTCAGATAATACGTGTTTTGTTTAAAAAGTAGTCTGCCAGATCTTGAGCACTAAAAAAAAGATGGTGGGTAGAGGAGAGAGTAGAAGGTGGA
Source organism: Bombina bombina (assembly GCF_027579735.1). Lineage (NCBI taxonomy): Eukaryota > Metazoa > Chordata > Amphibia > Anura > Bombinatoridae > Bombina > Bombina bombina. The sequence goes on along the minus strand of NC_069503.1, from coordinate 396,674,168 downwards.
GAAGAGTAGATATGAGAGAAGAGAAGTAGGTTTGCTTGGCTAAGTGAAGGGCAGAGGTGTATGAACAAAGAATAAACTTATAGTGTATGAAATCAGGTTCAGAATGAGTCTTCAGCCAGACATGCTCAGCAGTACGGGAGCATTTTTGCAAATAGTGTGTTTGCTGAGAGTGCCAGGGCTGCAACTGACGGTGTGATGTTTTGCGCAGCTGGGGAGGGGCAAGTGTGTCTAGTGCAGAGGAGAGAGTTTTGTTATAGTGGGCTGTTGCGAGATCAGGGCAGGTTATAGTAGAAGTATGAGGGAGGAGATCTTGAATGATTTTTAAAAATTGGAGCGGATCCACAGCATGTAGGTTTCTACAGGTGCGGGGGCGGGATGGAGGAGTAGGTTTAGCTGTTGGATTGATATTATAGGTGACCAGGTGATGGTCTGAAATAGGAAAAGGGCGACAGGTAAGGTCAGATATAGAACAGAGGTAGGAAAATACCAGGTCGATGGAGTGCCCATCACGGTGGGTAGGGAATAGGGTGGATTGTGAGAGACCGAAGAAGGCTGTGAGTGAAAGAAATTTAGAGGCAGCAGGGGCAGACGGGTTGTCAGTGGGAATGTTGAAGTCCTCAAGAATTAGGGTTGGTATATTTGTGAAGAGAAAAACAGGAAGTCAGGCAGCAAAGTTGTCAAAGAATTGGGAGGTGGGCCCAGGAGGGCGATAGATGACTGCCACTTTGAGGGAGAGGGGTGAGAACAGGCGAATACAGTGGACTTCAAAGGAGAAGAAGGAGAGAGATGGGATTGGAAGTAGGTGCTGATAAGTGCAGGAGGGGGAGAGCAGGATCCTAACACCGCCGTCACATTTCTCACCTGGCCTAGGGGTATGGCTAAAGTGAAGACCACCATGTGTGAGAGCAGCAGTGGAAACGGTGTCAGAAGAAGGTAGCCAGGTTTCAGTAAGTTTGTTGCAGACAGAGTGAGAGTTCCATAGTGCGCAAGTGAAAGGAGTGTGTGCGTATGGGATGTATTGAATGGAAATGAGGTTATGTGTGTTGCTTTTATTAAAGTTACTATAAGGAGTGCGTGATTGGGTAATGGTGGGAATGAGGGTGGGCCCAGGATTTGGAGAGATGTCACCTGATGCTAATAGCAGCAAGGTGAGAATGAGATTTATAGCAGTAGGGGTATTTCTGTGAGGTGGTGCAGTTTAGTGATATATATTTTAAAATAGAAAGTAGTAGCTCCTATTACATCTGGATTCCCATATTATGAGAGTTCTTACGGCCGCCTCTAATACGGACACACTGTTAATTAGAAGCTGCAACTTCTGGTGGCCCTAATGTTGAGTGGTGCAGCGTTTTGTATGTTTCCGGCCCTTATATGAGTAATGGGTGTATGCGTGAATGCGCTTATACAGACTTATCGCCGATTGACGCATCACTGAGCCTCATGAATGCGCTTATACAGACTTACAGACAAGGAAAGCAGGAAATAGTAGTTGGGAGAAGTCAGGCATCATAATGGTGGGTCTTTTATATATTGATTAAAAAAGCTATAAAAGAAAATATTAAAAAAAAAAAAACTTAATGATTAACTTATGTTTGCAGTAAATAATGGAAATATGTCTTTAAACTGAAGAAACTTTACCTTCACTTTAAAGATGTCACTTAGATATGATCTAGGATACATTATACACTGCTGCTGTATGTGTGTGTGTGTATATATGTATGTGTGTATATATATATATATATATATATACACTGCTGCTGTATGTGTGTGTGTATATGTATGTGTGTATGTGTATATATATATATATATATATATATATATACACTGCTGCTGTATGTGTGTATGTATGTATGTATATATATATATATATATATATATATATATATATATATATATATATATATATATATATATATATATATATATATATATATATATATATATATATATACACATTTAAATGACCAAACAGGAAAATGCTACTTAAAACATTTATTTGTATTTTACTGAAGATTAAATAAAATTTGTGTAAAACTGGCAAATTTATTATGAATTACCTGCAAAGGGACATTCTAATCAACTGTGGTCCATGTTCCATCTAAAAGAAGACATTTCATAATGTATTTCAGTTCTGTGCTTAGGATCCCCTTTCACAGTTAGCTAACAGCCCCCCATACTACCCTAAGCTCATACTGTGAGGAAGTAAGAGGATTGTATAATACTTTGCACCTTTCTCAAACAGACCACAATACGCTGTAAAAAGCTTACTGAACGGAATATGTCATCAGAAACCAAGCCAAGCATTATTATAATTATTTTACTTTTTTCAATTTCTAAAAACATAATTTTCTTTTTCTTCTATTTGTTTATTATACACATAAGCTTGGGTTTATGATCCATAAAGTAGATACAGTAGGTGTTACACTCTCTCTCTTAGGATCCATATTAATCTGACCTTGATGTTATTTAAATGGAAGTAACTATTATTGCAAGGGGAGTGATCGTGTGTTACCTCTAATTGCTTCCTCAGTCACATTTGCCATATGTAGTCTGGATTTTCTTTCAGCCAAAAATAAGCACTAAACTCTATATATGTTTTTGGCTGAGATACAAGTGTTTTTGTTTCGGATATTGGAGCAGTTTGTGTCTATTTCCACCTTTATTTAGGATAATACATCAGGAAATATATAGTTATGTTAATAGTCCTTGCTTTGTTTCCAAATTTGGCTTTTCTCCAGTTTTCCTCAATATATTTGTAATTTAACAAACTCTTATCCAAAGCAATATTACTGGAGGAGTTTATTTCTAAAATAAAATACGTATAAGTTACGTTGAAAGTCTTTAATGATACCATCAGTCTGTTCACACGCCTTACACTTTCCCTTTTTACTTTATTTTGTTTGTGTGTAGGTCATTAAAGGAAATGTTGTACACACATTATTGGCAAAGATGGTATTGAATTTGATTTCCTGAATGTTTCAAGCAGTAAAATGTATATTTCCAAAGCTTTAGCAAAACACTTTTCTAAAAGTAAGAAGTTTGTTATTTAACCCTTTTGTGCCGGGGTTAACTTGTCTATATCGGAACAACTGTTCCGATGTAAACAAATTGAAATCGATTGTGCACGTGATCACTAGATTTCAATGATGGAATCGCGTCAGGGGGGCGTCCCTATGATGCAAGGCAGCTAGGCACGCCCTCCAGACCTTGATCCTAACAGGGAAGCGCCAGTGGCTTCAGTTAAGCCAAGCGGTTAGGACGTTGTATTTTGTCCTTCGGCGCTAAAGCCTAGAAGAATTCGGACGAAATACAACGTCCTAATGGCGTTAAAGGGTTAATATAAGAATGTTTGTTTTATTTTTATATGTAGTTTGTTTTATAAACAGTGTCTAACTTTTTATAAAACACTTTATTACTATTAATTATTATACTTTAAAAAATGAGAAATATTTTTCTGAACTCTCTACTAAAAGCATATTTAAAACATGACAAAACAAATTGGGCCAGATTATAAGTAGCACGCTAACTGTGCTGAAAATAAACTTTTAATGCGGGTTAGCGTGTGTATTACAAGTTGAAAGTAAAAAAGAGCATGAGCAAAATTCAATGTGCACTAACTTCAGAACCTCAGATATCACTACCACGTTAACTTCTGTATAGACTTCAAAGGAGCGCGCTATTAAAACCCCCCAAAAAACTAACACTTATGGCTCGTGTGCTAACCCGACACGCGTTAGACCAAATGCACTTAATCTGAAGGTGGTTATGCATATTTTACATTTTAATCTTCTTCACATAGAAGAAAATATTCTTTTGATCTTTAAATATATATTTCAATATGAATATATTCAGGTATAAAGTTATATATAGATACATAGTACAGAATGTTCTTTTTATTTTTTAAATATTTATTTCTATGTAAGTGAAGAACATTGGAATGTAAAATATTTACAGTAAAAACACAGTAAAACATAACCAAAATTAAATTGATTAACAATGTTTTTTCATGTTTAAATGTATTTGAGTGGAAAAGGCTCTAAAGTCTGTGTGTGTATAGATAGATAGATGAATGAGGTGTGTGTGTATATATGTGTGCATATAAGTATGTATGTACAGGTAGCCCTCAGTTTACGCCGGGGTTAGGTTCCAGAAGGTATGGTTGTAAATCGAAACCATTGTAAATTGAAACCCAGTTTATAATGTAAGTCAATGGGTAGTGAGGGAGATAGGTTCCAGGCCCCTCTCAAAATTGCCATAAGTAACACCTAATACATTATTTTTAAAGCTTTGAAATGAAGACTTTAAATGCTAAACAGCATTATAAACCTAATAAAATAATCACACAACACAGAATATATAATTAAACTAAGTTAAATGAACAAAAACATTTGCTAAACAGCATTATAAACCTAATAAAATAATCACACAATACAGACTTCGCTTGCATTTTTCTGCAAACATTTCTTTCTATGCATTCCAATCTGGACTGATTTATAGACAGAAATATCTTGTTCCTTTGAAATCTGCTCGATATCTCAGGTCTGGTTAAACTGATTAATTTCAGCTTGCTTGGCTTTGCTGCAACACAAGCAGACAGCTCCATCTACTGGCTATTTTAATAAATGCACTGCTTCTCAATGCTTTTCAATAGCAGTCACATGACTGGAAAAAAAGGTTTTTATTCTGAAACGGTGTAAATTGAACCGTTGTAAAACGAGGGCCACCTGTATATACACACACACACACACACACATATTTAGACATACACACATTATAGTCCTTTCCAAATACCTAGTCCATATACCCTTTTAACCCATATATAAAAACATATATTTATACAAACATTTTAATCAGAAAGTGTGTGTGTGTGTGTGTATGTGTATATATATATATATATATATATATATATATATATATATATATATATATATATATATATATATATATATATATATATATATATATATATATATATGTGTGTGTGTGTGTATATATATATATATATATATATGTGTGTGTGTGTATATGTGTATGTGTACGTGTATGTATATAAATAAATATATAAATTCCTGTTACACTATGCAAGTGTAACTCTAGGGGGCGCTAGAAGAAATATATAATTATAAAAAAGGGGCCAACCAAAGCCTAATATAAATATAAATGTATTACAACAATCTGTAGGATAATACTGAAGTTTAGTAAAAACAATAAACACTATAAAAATAATATACAATGATCAGATAATAATGTATAAAGACAAAAAATAATAATGAAAATTACAGAAAAATTGAGACATGGACTCTCATCAAATGTGATGTGATGAGATCAATATAAACAGAAAATGCAGCTGAAAACAATATATAATAAATAAATAGTATTAAGTCTCCAATAAGTTCTTATCTGTATATGATATTGATGCTCAAATAGTCCCAAGATTAGGAGAGCACTTCAGAGGTTTATTAGTCCTCCTGGGTAGCGCATATATAGGATTCTGCCTTAGATCCAGAAGTCAGCTCCTTGTCGCAAAACCAGTCTGGGTAGATACTCTCTCTGTGCAAAGAAAATCACAAGGACAGGGGCGCCTCCTCGTGTGATGCAGTTTGGACAAATGTAAAAAAAGTGAATACAGATTTTATACTCACAAGTAAAGCAGCACTCTGTTGTGCTTATAGAGGCAGACTGGGAGTTCACAGTGTCCCAGTTCACTGACCAAGGCAGTGCAGCAAATCACTCCAGAGTAGATTTCAATCAAGCCCAGACTCTCAGCGAAGAGTTAAAATACCATAGTTTAATGGTGCAGTAAAATACAATATAAAATGTCACAAATGTGACCGTAACAATGGATAAACAAGCAACGCGTTTCTCAGATCTCTGTCTGTTTCCTCAGGCTTCTTATGGAACTGGGTGTATAGGGGCGGAGTCTAAGTTTGACTGGCGGGGCCAGGTGGGAGCTGCCTTGGCTGTTTGAGTGTCTGCATGAGAGAGAGAGCAGCACAAGAGGGGTGATATAGAGCAAAAGAGAGGGGTGATATAGAGCAAAAGAGAGGGGTGATATAGAGCAAAAGAGAGGGGTGATATAGAGCAAAAGAGAGGGGGAGAGAGAGAGCAAAAGAGGGGGAGAGAGAGAGCAAAAGAGGGGGAGAGAGAGAGCAAAAGAGGGGGAGAGAGAGAGCAAAAGAGGGGGAGAGAGAGAGAGCAAAAGAGGGGGAGAGAGAGAGAGAGAGCAAAAGAGGGGGAGAGAGAGAGAGCTAAAGAGGGGGAGAGAGAGAGAGCTAAAGAGGGGGAGAGAGAGAGAGCAAAAGAGGGGGAGAGAGAGAGAGAGCAAAGGAGAGGGGGTGAGAGAGAGATTAAAAGAGAGGGGGTGAGAGAGAGATTAAAAGAGAGGGGGTGAGAGAGAGATTAAAAGAGAGGGGGCGGAGAGAGAGATTAAAAGAGAGGGGGCGGAGAGAGAGATTAAAAGAGAGGGGGCGGAGAGAGAGATTAAAAGAGAGGGGGCGGAGAGAGAGATTAAAAGAGAGGGGGCGGAGAGAGAGATTAAAAGAGAGGGGGCAGAGAGAGAGATTAAAAGAGAGGGGGGGGGAGAGACAGCAAAAGAGAGAGGGGGAGAGACAGCAAAAGAGAGAGGGGGAGAGACAGCAAAAGAGAGAGGGGGAGAGAGCAAGCAAAAGATAGAGGGAGAGAGAGAGAGAGCAAAAGAGAGGGGGTTTGAGAGAGATTAAAAGAGGGGGGGAGATCAAGAGAGGGGGGAAGATCAAAAGAGAGGGGGGAGAGAGAGCAAAAGATAGAGGGAGAGAGAGATTAAAAGATAGGGAGAGAGAGAGAGCGCAAAAGAGAGGGGTGATAGAGAGCAACAAAAAGAGGGGAGAGAGAGAGCAAAAGAGAGGGGGGAGAGAGAGCAAAAGAGAGGGGGGAGAAAAAGCAAGCAAAAGAGAGGGTGAGAGAGAGAGCAGGCAAAAGAGAAGGTGAGAGAGAGGGGGGAGCGAGAGCAAAAGAGAGGGGTGAGAGAGAAGAGAGCAAGAAAGGGGAGAGAGCAAAAGAAAGGAAGGGAAAGAGAGAGAGCAAAGGAGAGGGGGGAGAGAGAGAGCAAAAGAGAGGGGGGGGGGGGGAGAGAGAGAGCAAAAGATGGGGGGGGAGCAAGGGGTGGGACCGCTGTACTGCAAAAAATGGCCTGTGTACACTGGCTTTAGGTATGTGTGTGTATGTATATATATATATATATATATATATATATATATATATATATATATATATATATATATATATATATATATATATATATATATGTTAGTGTGTGTGTATATGTATGTATGTATGTATATATATATATATATATATATATATATATATATATATATATATATATATATATATATATATACAGTTGCAAGAAAAAGTATGTGAACCCTTTGGAATGATATGGATTTCTGCACAAATTGGTCATAAAATGTGATCTGATCATCATCTAAGTCACAACAATAGACAATCACAGTCTGCTTAAACTAATAACACACAAAGAATGAAATGTTGCCATGTTTTTATTGAACACAGCATGTAAACATTCACAGTGCAGGTGGAAAAAGTATGTGAACCCCTAGACTAATGACATCTCCAAGAGCTAATTGGAGTGAGATGTCAGCCAACTGGAGTCCAATCAATGAGATGAGATTGGAGGTGTTGGTTACAGCTGCCCTGCCCTATAAAAAAAAGACACACCAGTTCTGGGTTTGCTTTTCACAAGAAGCATTGCCTTATGTGAATGATGCCTCGCACAAAAGAGCTCTCAGAAGACCTACGATTAAGAATTGTTGACTTGCATAAAGCTGGAAAGGGTTATAAAAGTATCTCCAAAAGCCTTGCTGTTCAACAGTCCACGGTAAGACAAATTGTCTATAAATGGAGAAAGTTCAGCACTGCTGCTACTCTCCCTAGAAGTGGCCGTCCTGTAAAGATGACTGCAAGAGCACAGCGCAGACTGCTCAATGAGGTGAAGAAGAATCCTAGAGTGTTAGCTAAAGACTTACAAAAGTCACTGGCAAATGCTAACATCCCTGTTATTGAATCTACAATACGTAAAACACTAAACAAGAATGGATTTCATGGGAGGATACCACAGAGGAAGCTACTGCTGTCCAAACAAAATATTGCTGCACGTTTACAGTTTGCACAAGAGCACCTGGATGTTCCACAGCAGTACTGGAAAATATTCTGTGGACAGATGAAACCAAAGTTGAGTTGTTTGGAAGAAACACACAACACTATGTGTGGCAAAAAATAGGCACAGCACACCAACATCAAAACCTCATCCCAACTGTGAAGTATGGTGGTGGGGGCATCATGGTTTGGGGCTGCTTTGCTGTGTCAGGGCCTGGACGGATTGCTATCATCGAAGGAAAAATGAATATCCAAGTTTATCAAGACATTTTGCAGGAGAACCTAAGGCCATCTGTCTACCAGTTGAAGCTCAACAGAAGATGGGTGTTGCAACAGGACAATGGCCCAAAGCATAGAAGTAAATCAACAACAGAATGGCTTAAACAGAAGAAAATACGCCTTCTGAAGTGGCCCAGTCAGAGTCCTGACCTCAACCCGATTGAGATGCTGTGGCATGACCTCAAGAAAGTGATTCACACCAGACATCCCAAGAATATTGCTGAACTGAAACAGTTTTGTAAAGAGGAATGGTCAAGAATTACTCCAGACCGTTGTGCACGTCTGATCTGCAACTACAGGAAACGTTTGGTTGAAGTTATTGCTGCCAAAGGAGGTTCAACCAGTTATTAAATCCAAGGGTTCACATACTTTTTCCACCTGCACTGTGAATGTTTACATGGTGTGTTCAATAAAAACATGGCAACATTTCATTCTTTGTGTGTTATTAGTTTAAGCAGACTGTGATTGTCTATTGTTGTGACTTAGATGATGATCAGATCACATTTTATGACCAATTTGTGCAGAAATCCATATCATTCCAGGGGGTTCACATACTTTTTCTTGCAACTGTATATATATATATATATATATATATATATATATATATATATATATATATATTTTATTCCTAACTTTAAATAATATAGTATGTAGAACAAATAGAACTATATTCAGGAGTCTGCAATGCCTGGGGATAGGTTCTTGGCACCAGCATACGTTTTCTATCCCTATGGTAGTAGAGCTGTAAGGTTACATACGTTGTCTTATTCCAATAATAGTTGTATTTAAAGCTGATAAAAGTGTAAGGTAGAATATGGTACTACTCTCTCTGTAGACAAGTGTAAATATGTATATGTAGGTAAACCACAAACAATATAGGAACAGCACAAATAGCACAGTTCTATGCTAGGAGTTTAGATATTAGAGAGCAACTAATATTAAGATATATAGCTTTGCACGGACATTGTCAAAATATACATTTAGGATCAGCTTTCTTGTTTGTTCAAGCTCAGTAGCTATCACTAGTGCATGGTAATCCAACAGTACATAAGAAAACTGTCCCAGTGTCCAATGTAGAGAATCTATGACTAAGTCAGCCGATCCCTGCTTTCGGATCTACAAAAGTCCATATACATGTATAAACTATTTGCAGCATGTCCTTGCTTACGCTACAGCTGAAACAAGAAGGCAGAGAGGAGTATCCACGGCTTTTCTGTACCTCAAGGAGTAAAGTCGGCATTTGGGTGAAATTGAGTATACCTCCGTCTGCTACAGGCAATTGGGTCTCGCTCACATTTTTCACCCACCGTCTGGTGGTTAGATCAAAGTTCTCCTGAGCCGCCTCAAGCAAATGTGTGACAACACGACCAACAGTAGGGATCGGACAGGTATGAGGTCGGTATGAACAAGTCATCTTTATTAGGATCTCTTGCAATAGAAAGTCGGTCTCACCTCCCATGCGGCAGTTCCTAGGTGAGTAATTGGGACTCCGGATCATACTTGTTTCTTGCATAAGCGGGGATTTCAGAGGTGGCTGAAAGTTAATATGCAGGATTACCGCATCTGTTATTTTAGCATCCGGTCTCTCAGTTATGCTGCGACCCGTTGAGTTTGTGAATCTTAAGGTATTCACTCCAAGCTCTCCACTGCTTATCATTTTAAGTGAGGTCCGGTCAGCACATGGATTGTGGGATAGTGAGATGTAATTACCTTCGTTGCACATCACTAAACAGACATGGGATTCAAATCTCCCACAGTATGTGGGAGCAGAGAGTTTGTCAGGGCTTGGGTTGGTATCGCAGAGAACCGGGCTTGTAGATCTAGGGGTCAGAGTCTCTACATTTATATACTCCTTAAGCTTTAGGGATCGTTCCCTCATACACATAGGCTGGCCCTCTCTAAGTATGATCATTGCCTTATGTGGTGTAGGCGTCTCTAACTTCAGAGCGGTAAAGTCTTGGGTAGGCTCACCTGGGCCCGGCTTGTTTTGTTCTCTCTCCCCGTTAGGAAGTAACACTTGATCATTAGGCCAGGTGGAACATTCACTGTCCGTGGCTCTGCAAGCGTCAATGAGGTCTGCGAAGTGGCAATCCATTTTGGCTTCCAAATGTTTAAGAAGAGATTGTATAGTAACGTGGGATTCCTCCATGATCAGGGCACACAAAAGGCCTCGTGGCTGAACTCCTATAGCTCCAGAACTTGCGGCTAGGACGTAGGTAACCGTCTCCTCAAAGGCACTAAAGGGTGCTAGGGCTATTTAAAAGCAATTAGGAGGTGAATATAGCACTTTTAAGTGCTTATTCCGTGATAGCCACCCTTTTTAATTCACTTATTGTCAGAGCTCCGTATTTTTGCTGCCATCCATGTTGGTAGTAGGCTCCGCCCCCCAAAAGTTTTATTCCTTATGAAGAAACGTTACTTCATAAGGAATAAAACTTTATCCTTATTAAACCCGGCGAGTGCCTTCCTTTTTGCGATATGTTGGATCTGTGAATTATGCAGGATCTCTTTGATGTGCACCCCGGTGGTTCAAAGGTTACCGTGAGTACTAGGCCATGCTATAAAGACTATATATATATATATATATATATATATATATATATATATATATATATATATATATATATATATATATATATACCTCACTTTACAGTGCTTCACTTTACAGCGATTCGCTAATACAGCTCTTTGTGGAGCTGAAGTTCAACCTCCAAGGATTTTGAAACAGTGCTGTAATCATCGTGAGATTGCGAAAAAAAAGAATGGCACTATTTTGTTATGCTTAGTTCACTCTGTTAACAGCATTGCAGTGCAATCTTTGTCTCAGTGCTAGTCTGGCAAATTTTACTACAGTAATTGTCACTGTTTTACAGGTACAGTATTTATTGAATACTTGCTGTGCTAGTGTTAAACTAAACGTAGCACTATTGCACCCCTAATATATGTTAGTTCAAACATGTTTTCAAGATTTTAAACACTGAAAAGAAAGCTATAACTGCCTTGTTTCACTTTAAGGCGGCTTTCACTTTACAGCGGGGCTCCGGTCCCTAACCCGCTGTATGAGCGGGGTATACCTGTGTGTGTATGTGTGTATATATATATATATATATATATATATATATATTAGTTTATTTTAATGTATTTGTTGTTTGGTGCAACTTTTTTTTTTTCAATCCTTTCACTTTATGCTAGGTCTTCAGGCATGCTAATCTCTTGAGCAGAAATTTGTGTCCGTTTACTTCCCACTTGTAATATGAACACTAGTTAGCCCAGTCTCGATATTTCTTAGAACTTCACTTTTAATCTATCCCATTATAGTTTAGCTATAGATGCAGGGAAACACAGCTTTCCAGTGGGAGTGTACAATCTAGGTAGTGATTGGTGCTAGTCTAGATTATTGTTTGATGGAAGATGTCTAACAGTGGAGTGTGATGTGCTTAAGAAGATTACTTTGAATTAATGAGAAGTATTACCAGGTAAAGTTGTTTTTAGGAAGAGAATATTACACATGGGCTGTGTGAATAAGCTTCTGTTAAAGGAACAGTCTAGTCCAAAATAAACTTTCATGATTCAGATAGGGCATGTAATTTTAAACAACTTTCCAATTCACTTTTATCACCGATTTTGCTTTGTTCTCTTGGTCTCTATCTAAACCTAGGCAGTTTCATATGCTAATTTCTTAGACTTTGAAGACCGTCTCTTATCTGATTGAATTTTGACAGTTTTTCACAACTAGAGGGCTTTAGTTCATGTGTGTCATAGATAACATTGTGCTCACGCATGTGGAGTTATCATGCACGTGGAGTCAGCACTGATTGGCTAAGATGCAAGTCTGTCAAATTAACTGAAATAAGGGGGCAGTTTGCAGAGGCTTAGACACAAGGTAATCACAGAGGTAAAAAGTGTATTTATATAACTGTGTTGGTTACGCAAAACTAGAGAATGGGTGATAAAGGGATTATCTACCGTTTAAAACAATACAAATTCTGGTGTAGACTGTCCCTTTAGTATTAATAAGTGATATTTCAGGAGTATTTAAAGGTAGCATAAAACCTAAGAAACGCTCTACAAGGTAGGTAGAGCTCTGAATTAAAAAAAAAACTTGTAGGTGGGCATTTGGGAGACAATAAAAAAAAAAAAAGACATTGAATGAAGTGTGTGTTTTCTACTCTATTAAGGCCCTAAAGCTCACATGTAAAGAGCTTGACGATCATACACCTTGGGGCTCTCATGACTAGAAAACTAGGCATAACACTTGTTTTCATCAGCCCAGATAGCACCTCCATACCGCTTGCATCTCTTCTAGCGAGGCCTTGAGATAGCATGGAGGGGGGCCAGACGAGAAGTACTGTTGCTGTTAAATGATGTCATCAGTGGTTAGTGTCAATGTCAGTGTTGTTGTTAATATTATTATTATTATTATTATTAACAATATAAATTATTATTTTTATTCTGTTGACGTTATCTGATCAACTAAAAGAAAAAATATTGTAATTTAAAAGCTGCACATTAAAAGTAGTCTGTACATTGTATTAGCTTCTTTCCACTTATAGTATAAATAATTTATCTGTTTGTTTGTTTGTTTGTTTTTTTTAGGTTATTAAAGGGACAGTAAAGTCAAAATTAAATGTTCATGATTCAGATAGAGCAAGCAATCTTAAACAACTCTTCAATTTATTTGTATTATCTAATTTGCTTTGTTCTCTTTGTATCCTTTGCTGGAGAGTAACCTAGATAGGAGCTTAGGAGCTTTAGCATCCTATGGCAGAAATGTTTGCAATTTTTTATAACCTTGCTATAAACATTGTTGCAAACACTGCTGTCAGATGTTAAAGACGTGCATGCATATGAGCTCAGATAGGATTACATTTTATCAAATGATATCAAGACAACTACTCAAATTTGACAATAGAAGTAAGTTAGAAAGTTGTATAAAATGTCATGCTCTATCCAATCTATATGAATTTAATTTTGACTTTACTGTCCCATTAATGTCTATTTTTGCTTTTAAATAAATCTGAACCTTGTGTTTTTAAGGGTGGTGTGTGTACAATCACCTATGGGAGGAGGGCTGGCCAATGGAAGGTTAATTGGCTGCGTTAGGTGAGGCAGGATACCAGGTGCTAGAAAACTAGGTAATGTTTACTAAAACAATATTAGTACATGTTTTTGTTATTATTAGGAGTAAAATACCCATGCTCTTCACCATATTACCATAAGTACAAAATAGAATAGGCTACAGGGTGGCGAGCCTTTTTCATATTCCAGAGGCAGAGTGCCAGCAAACTTGTTATAGGTGCCACGCTGGGCATTCGTGCCAGACGAGAAAATAATATAGAATGCTAAAGTCAGATTTTAGTGGCTTTGGATATATTTATTAAAGGGATGTTACCCTCTAAATACATGCTAGACATAATGATGTATTCAAAGCGAAGATTATCTCTAAAATAAAATGTAGGTGTATTTTTACATTTATATTAGTTGTTTTAAATATTAAAAATATAAGTGTAAAGGTTTAGTATCTACAACTTACTTTAGTTTCTATAAAGTAATGGACTCCACCTTGTTTGAACTAGTTTTCTTTTTATCTCTATGCAAGCGAAGCTGTAAGGGAATACCTTTTAGATTATTCTATGTTCCAGATCCTTATTTGGGCTGTCTCTATCATTGCCTGTTTTATATCTGTCCCTAATGGTCTTCAACAGGGGAAGCAGATAAGGGCCAACTTGAGTTCAAACATGGCAGAACCCATTACTTAATAGAAAGTTTTATTTTAGAAAATTAAAAAAAAAAAAAAAAAAAAAAATTTCAGAGTTAAATTAAATTATATAAGGTTTTACTGTATTTTAAAAATTTAAGACTATTGGCTACCTGGTTCCTTTAAAAATACACAATATTAGAAAAAGGGTAGACTGTAGATTACTTTTACCCGCACTAGGAATTTGGTATTTTGTTATGCTTTAGAGAAATATATTCCAGCTGCTTTGTGCCAATATTTTGAGCAGTATGTGCTAATAATAATACGATTTTGTTTTCTAAGGCATGAGTCAGAATTCACATTCCCTCTCGAACACATTTGTCTGTACAGAGTTATATGGCATTTTTTATATGGGCCTTGTGTTTGTTATAATAACCTAATTTGACCTGCTCGTCATTGTCTTACAAGTGTATAATCAATGTGCTGGCTCAGTAAAGTCTCTTTACACTTATTCACCTGTTCTCTGAATCATTGTAAATACTGTCTAAACTTAATTACTGTGTCTATAATTGTGGTTATTTTGCTTACTCTGAGTTGTGATTTTGTTTGAGGATCAGACTACCACAGCTATTTGAGAAACTATATCATGTTCCTCTTGACACACAAACCTCATTATTTTGTAGATGTTTTCCTTTAGTGTATTATACTTAAAGGGACATAATACTCATATGCTAAATCACTTGAAACTGATGCAGTATAACTGTAAAAAGCTGACAGGAAAATATCACCTGAGCATCTCTATGTAAAAAAGGAAGATATTTTACCTCACAATCTCCTCAGCTCAGCAGAGTAAGTTCTGTGTAAAAAGTTATACTCAGCTGCTCCCAGCTGCAGGTAAAAAAATTAAAAAAAATGAAGAAATGAACAGCAGCCAATCAGCATCAGCAGTGCTGAGGTCATGAACTCTTTTACTGTGATCTCATGAGATTTGACTTAACTCTCATGAGATTTCATAGTAAGCTTCCTTTACCTGATTGGTGAAATAATATGAGAGTGCACAATGCTCATCCCTTCTGCTGTCCTAGGACAGACACACTAAAATGCTGCTTAGAAATCCTTTACAATGGGAGGTGGCTACTGAGGAACTTTTGAGGTAAAATATCTTTCTTTTTTACATAGAGATGTTCAGGTGATATTTTCTAGACAGCTTTTTACAGCTATGCTGCATCACTTTCAAGTGTTTAAACATTTGGGTATTATGGCCCTTTAAAGTGATAGTAAATCCTAGCATTTTTGAAACGCTAGGATTTACCAGTGCAACAAATAAAGGGGACTTCCAGTCATGAAGTATAAAATACTTCATGCTGAAAGTTCCTTTATTTGTCTATAGCGTTCACTGTGTTGAGCGCCTCAGGCCCTCCAAAGCAGAACGCTGTTTTGCAGTGAGGTGATCTTAGCCAAAACAAACGTAATCCTGCCCAATATCCACCCATAATCCTGCCCCTCCCGCCACAGCACCACCCACAAAATGACAAAGCCTTCCCTCAACTTCCTGAGTCCCTAATACCTAGCCACAGATGTTGAGATGTATGACCGTGTTTTCTGCCACTGCGCACACCTACAGGTCCACAAAAGATCCTCTCAATGAAGTTAAAAATACTTATTTGCCTTATGAACTTTTATGGTTGGAAAATAATTTCCAAAATACGCCACACTTCTGCATAGATGGGCATTCAACTTTACCACCTGCTTGGTAGCACACTGCTTACTATCTATGGGGTAAGCATCTGATTAGCTGTAAACAAAAGTTAAAAAAAAGCCTATGACAAGGGGCGACCAGCAACGTACCCTTCACAATGCTGGTCGTTAAGCCTTTAAGGACCTGCTGTCCTGGGCCTCTCTCTGCCGCAATCTCGCTAAAATTAGCGAGATTGCGCTATTTCTGCATGCTCCACAAGTGGGGCAGTGCAGAAATAGACGGGCAGAGGTACCGATGCAGAAGTGGTGCCGATCGCTGCTGGTGTGGGAGGGTTAGGAGGGTGGGTTAGAGCGGGTGGGACCGCTACCCTACAGAGAAAGAAAACTCTAAGAGCAGCAGGCAGGGAGAAGGAGGTAGCGGGGGATCCAATGTAGAGGGGACAATTAGAGGGTAGGGTGGTGCAGATCGTTTGTGGCATGGTAGGGTAAGGAGGGAAGAGGGTGGGCAGCCCATCGCTGCAGGGGGCGGGAGCGGGTAGGACCGCTACACTGGAGAAAATAAACATCTGAGTGTGGCAGGGAGAGGGGAGGAGGTAGAGGTTGGTTATAGTTGAGGGGTGGGAAATCGATCTGGTAGGGGGATGTAGAGGATGGGGTGGTAAATGAGATTAGGGGCAACTAGTTTACACTACAGATTTATTTTTTTTAATTTTATTTTAGCTAAATATTATAAATCATGGAAAACTGAGTACTGGCAGAGGGGGAGATTTAGAGAGCTTTTTGGGAGGGATCAGGCAGGTGGGAAGGTAAGGAGATAATCCTACACCGAAGAACATAATTATAATTACATTTTTTTTTTTTTTTTTTTTTAAAGTCTAATACTGCATACTGGCAGACTGCCAGTACTTAAGATGGGGGTGACCAGTGGGGGTGGGGGAGGGAAGAGAGCTGTTTGAGGGGTATCAGGGGGTGGGAAGTGTCAGTGGGAGGCTAATCTCTACACTAAAGCTCAAATTAACCTTACAAGCTACCCAATTACCCCTTCACTGCTTGGCATAATACAAGTGTGGCACGCAGCTGTAATTAGCGGCCTTTTAGTTACTAAAAAGCAATGGCAAAACCATATATAAACGTACCCAAGAGGGGGCTAAACTACTATTATAATGCTTTGAATTAACAGCCACTGAGTGCTGCAATGTTTGAAATATATTGCGGTGCACACTCCGTTTTACTGCACTTTAATAACTGTTTCTACTTATTAATGGAAAACAGCCTTTCCATCATAATCATTCCGCAGTAAAAATTATGTGACCAACTCGTTGCTTTATATGGGCAGCTGGGACTGGAGTCTTTTTTACTTGATTTTGTGTTGCTGTTTAAAATTGAATTAACGTTTTAGTGCTCTAATTTGTTTTCCATTTTGTAAGTTTGAATAATGAAGTGTTCTGCAAACAGCAGTTTTTGTGTCTTTCATTCAAAAATGCTGATATTTTCTAATAAGCAAATTTAGCAATCTGGGAATAGCTTGTGAGAGGAGAGGCCTGGAATTTTTCTGCGTATGTCCGACCCTCCCAGCACAGTCCCAGTGTTACAGTTCTATTGATTTACACATTAAAGCGTCTCTACAGAGCACTCCTTGAGGAATTATGTAATTAGACACAAATTTCATATTGGGACACATATATTGCTTAAAGGGACATAACCTTTTTACAGTGCATATGTGCAGTGCTGATCTCTGAAATCATACCATGTATGTAAGCAGCAGTTAAATATGTTATATATATATATATATATATATAGTAGCCAAAAAAAATGCACTCTCAGGACTTTCACAACCAAGTTACTTTATTCCTGTAAACGTTTTCGGAGGTCTTGCCTCCTTCATCAGCATCATGATGCTGATGAAGGAGGCAAGACCTCCGAAAACGTTACAGGAATAAAGTAACTTGGTTGTGAAAGTCCTGAGAGTGCATTTTTTTTTGGCTACTATTTATTGCAAAGTTGCACCCAGGCAGTTTTCCTCTGAGGGCAAGATCTGGTGTTTTGGATATCTATCTCTATCTATCTATCTATCTATATATATATATATATATATATATATATATATATATATATATATTGCACACAAAAAAAGCTTAAAGGGTTTCAAGTCATAATTAAAGTTTTTCATGATTCAGATAGAGAAGGAAATTTAACCCTAACTTTCCAATGTACTACTATTATTAAATTGTACACAGGCTCTTTATAGGCACACTTTCTGAGGCACCAGCTCCTACTGTATGGAATAAGATTGCTGTCAAAAAGGGACGTGTCTGATAATTATAATTTTTTTCTGGAAATACACTTCCCAGTATGTGTATAGCTACTGTACATATAAAGAGATGAAAAATCTGTAGCTGGTTCTGGTAATTGCTAATATGAAAACTGTGATTAAATTATCAATATTCCTTAGTAGATTATTGCATAACACAAGGCAGAATAAGCACTTTAAACACGTTAAAGCAACAACGTGAAAAAAAATAAAAAAAAATGTATATTCTGAAAAAGACCAGTCTGCCAGTACCTAAGATGGTGGGGATGAGTGTGTGTGTGTGGGGGGGGGAGCTGTTTGGGAAGGATCAAGGAGGTGGGAGGTGTCACATAGGAGGGTAATACTTAAATTACTATACTATTTCCCTTACTAGCTAATTAACCCCTTCACTGCCATGAATTTCAGACGTGTGGTGTGCAGCTGCAATTATCAGTCTTTACCAAAAACCAATGGCAATGTTATTTTTGATGGATAAATGGAAAAACAATGGCTCTATTTCAGTTTAAATGGATTGATAGCAAAAATGCTAAAAATTCCCCGTATTTTTGTGAAAGTTTTTTTCTTTGAAATTCTGGTTGTGACAGGGTTAAAGGGACACTTACGTAAACTTTTTATTTTAAACCAATTTTCCTTTTATTTTGTGTGTTATGCCAAGGAGAGGGGTAAACATCTAGTTCAAGTTGTAAATTGAGGTCGTCCATGTGGCGCTCTAGATCCAGGCATAGCCAGTCAGCATGAGATTGCAGCGTATCTATATCCAGGCATAGCCAGCCAGCATGAGATTGCAGCGTATCTAGATCCAGGCATAGCCAGCCAGCATGAGATTGCAGCGTATCTAGATCCAGGCATAGCCAGTCAGCATGGGAATGCAGCGTATCTAGATCCAGGCATAGCCAGTCAGCATGGGAATGCAGCGTATCTAGATCCAGGCATGGGCAGGCAACGTATCTAGATCCAGACATAGACAGTCAGCATGGGAAGCAGCGTTTCTAGATCCAGGCATAGCCAGCCAGCATGAGATTGCAGCGTATCTAGATCCAGGTATAGCCAGTCAGCATGGGCATGCAACGTATCTAGATCCAGGCATAGCCAGTCAGCATGGGAATGCAGCGTATCTAGATCCAGGCATGGGCAGGCAACGTATCTAGATCCAAACATAGACAGTCAGCATGGGAAGCAGCGTTTCTAGATCCAGGCATAGCCAGTCAGCATGAGATTGCAGCGTATCTAGATCCGGACATAGCCAGTCAGCATGGGCATGCAACGTATCTAGATCCAGGCATAGCCAGTCGGCATTGGAATGTGCTTCTTTGCCAATATATTTTGATTACTTTGAAGATCTAAAGCACATAGTAACATAATATACATTTAATTTTCCTCTAGAATGTATTTTTAATATATTAATAGAGGGTCACACCTCCAACTGCAAATAGAAAATGTTTTTTAGCCAAGATATGCAAGATAAAGAAATGCAAACAATGAATAGCAGTTATTAAAACTGGCTTGCTGCAAACAATGAATAGTGCTTAAGGCTAAACAACACAAATCTTGCTCTGTGTAGGTAAATTATTGTTTTCAGATCCTTAGAAAGATTTACAGAAAAAAACGCTCAGAACTACAGGGAGTAGTAAAATTTCTTAAAATCAGTAACTAAATTAAAAAACATATACATACAATAGCTTTTGAAGACATCTTAAAGAAACAGTAAACCCCTTCTAGCTATGACATTTCTGTTATCTTGCTATAGAATAACATGTAAGTCGGTTCTAAACATTTTTAAAATAAATTGACACCTTGCACGAATAGACAACCAATACTATACAACAATCAGTCATGATTAGTCATGTGTATGACTAATTCTATTTACTTACAAAACGGCGATGTTGTTTTAATCCCTAAGTGACATTCCATTAAAAGTTGACAGCTTATTTTATTCAGTGTTTGTTTCCCTTGTACCTTCCTCCAAAATCTTAAGAGCTTTTACTACAGCACAAGATTCAAATCTATCATTACTCTGTGGTAATGTCTAGCTAAGATGAATACAGAAGTTGTTCCCACATTTAAAAAAAAAATCAGTCCAGGAGACTATGACAGCTCACATTTGGCTGTCATTGCTGGGAACTTTAAAAGCAGACCTAGTAGACATTGCATCACAAAATATTGGATCTGTTTTATCACTTTTAAAGGGATAATGGAATATAAACATATGGCTTTAGTAAATCTTATATTAAATAGGTCTGAGACTAATACTATAATATATATTTATAAAGCCTTTTAGTGATGACATGTTACCAGAAGTAATAATCTGGCTGAACACATCTGGTGAGTCAATGGCAAGGGACATATATGTGTAGCCACCAGTGAGCAGCTAGCTCCCAGTAATGCATTGCGGCTCCTGAGCCTACCTAGGTAAACTTTTCAACAAAGACAAGAGAATTAAGTAAATTTGGTAATAGAAGTTAATTGTAAAGTCTTGTAAACTTGCAAGCTCTATCTAAACCATGAAAGTTCATGTGTTTGCACTTTTTGGACTTGAATTTGAAAGGAAAGGAAGGAAATATTCAAAATTAGCAATGTACTTGAAAAAAAATCTTATGATGTTGATTATCTATAACTAAGGAAAACTGTAAATGAATATTTTCATATATAAAACAAATATATATTTTTTTCCTTTGGTTACCAGTAACACATGTTAAACAGTAATTTAACCTCTTGGTTGCCAGAATCAAGCAAAGCATTAAATTTATTATTTTAACCCCCTTGGTTGGCTAACACACAACAATGGGTTAACCTTTTGGACTTTATTGACACACACAGTGGAGGATTAGCAGCCAGGCAGAAATTACTTACACATGTCGCATTCCATAGTTCAGAATCCCTATGTTTTCCTAGTTTTAAAAGTTATGTCATGTACTTCTTTAACCCCTATTGCCAATTGGACGTAGTTACTATGTCACACAACACATTGACGTAGCACCTATGTCAATCACAAAAGTGCATGTTGTGGTTCCCGCTGTCAGCTTAGACAGCATTGACTGCAGCTGGGGCTCCCTTACCATCTGAAACCAGATCGCTGATCATTGGTGACAGCGGGAGGGGTGGGGTTCCTTATACACAGCAAAGTTTTAGGCAGAGAAGAGGTAGGGATTGGCCCTACAGTTAAGAGTTGCCATGTTTTCCTAGACAGTTATCAGTTACACATGAAGTAGTGTGTGCAGAGAGGAACATGCAATGTACCTCTGGACAGCACATGAATACTGCTGCTGGACAAAAAAAAAAAAAAGTAATTTGTTACTTGCAGACTGGCTGCTGGTAACAAATATGTCGGGGAAACAGCGAGAGGAGGAGATTTAGAGAGCTGTTTGTGGGGGGGGGGGGGGGGGGGAGAATCAGGGAGGTGGGAGGTCGAGGAGGCATCTATAATACATAATTTTTTTTTTTTTTTTAAATAAATAAAACCCCTAAACTGCATTCTGGCAGACAGTCTGCCAGTACCTAAGATGGTGTTGAGTGGGTGTGGGGGGAGAGAGATGTTTGGGAGGGATCAGGGGATGAGAGGATTATCCCTACACTAGAGCATATATTAAATTTACAAGCTGATTTAACCCATTACTGTCCAGAGTTTCAAAGGTGTGTTAAGCAGCGGCAATTAGCAGCCTTCTAATTACCATAAATCATGCATGTCTGATATTTCTGAACAAAGGGGATCACAGAGAAGCTTTCACAACCATTTGTCTTATGACTGCAGTAGTTGTGTATAAATAATTTCAGTGAGAAGACCAAAGTTTACAAATAAGTTAACAATTTTTTTTTATATGATCTAATTTGAAAAATACTGGGCCTAGATCAATCAATATTGGGTAAATAAAAAAACAAAAGCTATATTTCTGTATAAACTGAGTGAGCGCAAAAATGCTAAAAGTTATCCGGTACTTTGGGCAAGGTTTTCTCTGAAATCTCAGTAGTGGATGGGTAAAGGCCAAATGTGCCCCTATACTGCACAACCTATCACTGTCTAGCAAGGCATGTGGCAATCTTTGCTTGCAAAGCCCGAAATGTATACACTTCAGAATCGCCATGGAAATTTTCAGAATAAAAGGAAAGGAAAATGATGCAATATAAATTATGAAAGTACCTTGCAAAGTATTTTAATGGGGCATTCAGCTTGAGCTTTAGGTCATTTTAAGAACAATAATTGCTTTACCTGGAAAAAAAAGTTAGTTTGGCCACCATTGTGACGGCTTGAATGGTGCTGATGTGCATTACCAGGGTTTATTTGGGACAAGTTCTCTTTCTGCTTTGTGTCTGGGTATGGGTAATTTATTGGGTAATTTTTCACATTATTTTATCTCTTAGTTTTCAAATATATGTTCAGGTGGTTTTGTTAGGATTTATATTTCACAATATATATATATATATTTTTTTAAATAGCAAGAATGTAACCTTTACATTTTTCTTGCGTTTTATCATATCTGTGTTTTAATATTTATGATCACAAGCTAGATAAAAGCTGGAAAGAACACATAAGGGTTTTACCTGCTTGTAAAAGCTCTTTCTCAAAAGAAAGAAAACAGAGATATTCCAAAATGTAAAATTTGTGCTTCCCCCAATATATTATTATGATTGTTATTATTAGTATTATTATTGTTATCGTTTATTTGTATAGCGACACAAAATTTCATAGCGCTGAGCTTACATTTAGTTTGTGTGGGTGTGGCATTATTTCCATTAAGAGAGCTGAAACCAGAAATGTTCTATATTTTTAAATTGATTGAGAACTTTTTTTGCCATTTATATTCCCTTTGATTTTTTTTTTTACTACACCTGAAGAAGGGGCATTACCTAGAAACGCATCGTGAGTTTTGCAGGTATTGTCTGGCCAGACAAGTGAGCTGCGGCTTGCTTCTATGTGCTTTTATTCATTTTAAATCACATTTTTAAAAAAATATATTTCCAGTCAGCTTTTTTTGTATCCCAACATGTCTTTTATTTGTTATAATGCCTGGGATTATGAAGATTTAAACTTTTTAACTTATCCAGTTTGGATTTTTTTTATATTTTATTGCAATCAGCTGAATGCTCTGGCCTATACATTTAACATTGCTATGGGGAGGCATTGGAGGGGATAGCATTGCAGGTTTAGATAGCAGTATTGTAACATCATATGTTCACATCTCTTAAGTGAACATTTATAAGTGAGGCATTAACAATTGGGCAAAAGAATTACACAAGAATTGAACAAGGATTGGACAAGGGATAAGGCAAGTTCTGTTGTAACACTGTGTGTTATCCACTGTTTGCTTAGTTTGTAATAATGCTCAAAACCTTCACATTTCTTTTTGCTACCTTTTGTCTCTATAACAAACTACTTTATTCTATTACTCCTTCCCCCTCACCACCTGCACTGTTCGTTAGCCCATCTCTCTTAACCTCACCTTACTTTTGTATTCATGAGCTTCACACATTCCTAAAGACCTTCTCTCCCCTTGCACTTCATCCCCCCCAAAAAGGTCTTATTACTGAAAAGCTGTATTTCATGTTACTCTCCCTCTTGCTCATACTAGCTGCTGGTAACATCTCACCTAATCCTGGTCCCCCACAACTTCCTAGCCTTGCACATCCATGTGTGCCTTTCAATAGACTTCAAAAACAAAACTCTAGTAACCTTATATTCATTACTCTTGCATCTAAAGCCGCCACCCTCTTCACTTGTGCACTTTGGAACTCTTGCATCCAGTGCTGCACTGTCACATGGGGGTCTCCACTTCAGTCACACTCCTAGGTCTGGCAATAGACAGGTTGGTGGTGGTGGTGGTATTTTACTTTCCTCTCTTTTCACCTTTCAACAAATACATCCCTTCTCTTCCCTCACATTTTATTCATTTGAAGCACACATGATTTGTTTATTTTCTCCCCTCTCTATACGTGTTGCAGTCATATAACAACCCCCCGACTCCTCAACTCAATTTTTAGATTACTTTGCTGCCTGGCTTCCTTATTTCCTTCCCTCAGACACCCCTGCCCTCATTCTTGGCGACTTCAACATCCCTCTTGACAATCCCACTGCCTCCTCTGCAAAACAACTTCTGCATCTCACTTCTTCTTTCGGCCTGTCACAATGGACTGACTCTCCCACTCACAAAGATGGTCACTCTCTCGATCTGATTTTCAGCTATCAATGCACTATCTCAAATTTCACAAACTCCCCTTTTCCTCTTTCTGACCATCATCTCCACATTTGCAACATCACTTCCCTCCCTACAACTCAGTCTTCTCTGGTCTACTTAGCTGCCACCTAGCTCCTTTACAATCCATAATGAATGCCTCTGCCGGACTCATCTTTCTTACATGTCGCTCTTCATCTACTGCATCTCTCTACCAATCCCTTCACTGGCTTCCTCTTGCCTCCAGGATTTAACACAAAATCCTCACTCTGACATACAAAGCCCTCAACTGCACGGCTCCCCCCTACATTTCAGACCTTGTCTCCAGATATTCTCCCTTCCATCCCCTTTGCTCTGCTCACAATCTCATACTCTCCTCCTCTCTTGTTACTTCCTCACATTCCCGTTTACAGGACTTTTCCAGACTGGCTCCCATCTTTTAGAACTCCCTGCCTCGCTCCACAAGACTCTCCCCTAGTTTTAACAGTTTCAAGCGCTCCATAAAGACTCTACTATTCAGGGATGCATACAACCTACACTAACCTTTCCTAACTCCATTGCTTTCCCCTTGAACTCCTTAGAATGTAAGCCTATGAGCCCAGCTGTTTGTAGATCGCCTTCATAAGAGCCTACTACAATAGTGAAACTCTCCACAGGGCCATCTACCCATCTAATCCCTATAAATGTTATCTTGTATATTGCCTATGTTTATAGTGTTGCAGAATCTGTTGGTGCTCTACAAATACCTGATAATAATAATACAGGTAGCCCCCAGTTTACGCCAGGGTTAGGTTCCAGAAGGAATGGTTGTAAATCAAAACCATTGTAAATTGAAACCCAGTTTATAATGTGTCAATGGGAAGTGAGGGAGTTAGGTTCCAGGTCCCTCTCAAAATTGGCATAAGTAACACCTAATACATTATTTTTAAAGGTTTGAAATGAAGACTTTAAATGCTAAACAGCATTATAAACCTAATAAAATAATCACACAACACAGACATTACTTGCATTTTTCTGCAAACAGTTCTTTCTATGCATTCCAATCTGGACTGATTTATAGACAGGAAGATCTTGTTCCTTTGCAAGCTGTTCGATAGCTCAGGTCTGGTTAAACTGATTAATTTCAGCTTGCTTGGCTTGCATATCTTTGCTGCAACACAAGCGGACAACTCCACCTACTGGCTATTTTAATCAATGCACTGCTTCTCAATAGCAGTCACATGACTGAAAAAAGGTTGTTATTCTGAAACGGTGCAAATTGAACCGTTGTAAACCGAGGGCCACCTGTATTCTGTTTAGTTAAAGGTTGCATGATTGTAAACACACTTACATTGTTCGGTGTGGATTATGCATCCATCTGTTTTCATTGTAACAACTGACACTGTTTCATAACGTTTTCTTTGTGAATTTAATTGCTTATCATTATGTATAGTATGATCACAGTAATATAACAAAATAAAATATTGTAACAGACACATTTTTGTTGCACTGATTTAAATATTGTTCGGAATTAATCAAATTAGCGCTGTTAGTGTGTTTTGAGATTCCCTTTGATTTTATGCTTTTTGAAAAAGATAAAACTAAAATGTCCTTACTTTGCTCAACTCTTTTCTATGTAGCCAATGAGGTTAGTGTGATTTGAACCAATAACTTTCTTCTTATAAGACACACAAACACCTACACCACATGAGGTGTAAGTCTATTTTGTATTTTTTGTTCATTTTCATATAAACTTTAAAAATATATAAATAAAGTTGCTGCCTTGACAATAATAAGAGCCTGTAAAATTCAACAATATTTCCTAAACTATCTGGCTGCTTGATAAGGGCTTTAGTAGTTAGGCATTCCATAATGGCATCGCATACAGAAACAGATTATTAGTCCATCAAATGCACAGGTTCAAAGTGTTTACAAACTGTGAATTAATCTTTCCTAGGTATTTATTTGTCCTTAAATTGACTCTAAAGTAGAAATTAAATGTTCATTATTCAGATAGAGCATGCAATTCTAAGGTACTTTTCAATTTACTTCTTTTTTTAAAATGTGCAGTATTTTTATATACACAAGTTTTCATAGTTTATATCAGGGGTGTCCAAACTTTTTTGGAAGAGTGCCAGATTTCATGAAGTGAACATGTGCGAGGGCCGACCATTTTGCCTGACATTCTTTGAACCATATATATGTCTTATTATTGCAATAAGCTTGCCAGGTGTTTTCCCCAACAGTCTAACGGGCTCTTATTAACAAACCCTGTCTTGTTATGAAACAGTAGCTCCAGAGTGGAAAAATATCACCTCTAAAAGGTGTAGCTACAATATTTATATAATAATCACAACACTAATGGTTTTGTGTCCGTGATGTAAGTGATGGTAACAGCCTGCATGGAGCGACAGAGATCCATAAGGATAGGACATCTGCGAATGTGACTGGCTGAACTAATGGAGCTGAATTTATATATCTAAGCATCCAAGATCGCATGTACATCCACAAATATTTTATTCATTCTAATACAGCACCTAAGAATTGTGCAACATATCCTCTCTGGGCAGACGCAGTGTTTGAATAATCATTCATGAACATTACCTGCTTAATAGCACTGCCGTAGAGAATGATCAAACAAGATGGTGGTACTCCTGTGGCTCAGTACGGCTGAGCTTCCGGTGGTGTGTGACGTCAGAGGACGGATAACGGCCGTTTGCCGTGCACATAAATAAAATTAGTTACTAGTAGTCAATGCAGTTTGGGAAACTGAGCGGCGGTCGGGGACTCACTGGGTGTGAGCGGCGGGCGGGGACTCACTGGGGGGCCGGGGGGGGCGTATAATGTATGTTTTGAAAATTATCTGTGGGGCCATATCAGTCCGGTACGCGTGCCGCAATTGGCCTGCTGGCCGGACTTTGGACATGCCTGGTTTATATGTATATGAGTCTGTTATTGGCTGATGGCTGTCACATAATACAGTGTGCTAGCAAATTATACTAAATTGCGAAATTTGTTAGAATACAAAATCTTCTGCTCATATAAAATGCCATTGCACACTTTGAATCCATATGTAGACATGGGAAGGCCCTGAAGGGTTCCCTAGCCATTTCCAAAAGAATTTTAGACGCCTGCCTATATAAACAGCTGCCTAAAACCACACAGTCTTGGTCAGCCGAGCTGGAACTAGAGCTCTCTGAGGAGCAGTGGGAACGTTTGTACCAATACACTCACAGTTCATCAACTTCCACTCAAATCCTGGAAATGAATTACAAAATCATAACCAGGTGGTACCTAACACCGATGAGGCTATCACGCATATATCCTGGTTCCTCTTCTAGATGCTGGTGGGGCTGCGGGGCCGCTGGTCACATGACCCATATATGGTGGTCTTGTCTTAAGCTACAAGTCTTTTGGCTGGCACTGCAGCGATTTGTAACCCCATTATTTGATGCATCATTTGTAATCACGCCTACTATGGTGTTATTCAACGACAAAACCAAACTTTCCTGTAAACTTCGCTCACACCTTCTTCAGATATGCCTGAATGGAGCGAAGTCGCTCATAGCTAGGGCTTGGAAAACAGAAGTGAAACCTACAATTGAGACCTGGAAAGCACGAACACAAGAGCTAATCCAACTAGAGGAGTACTACTACTTTAAGAATAACAAAATGACACACTATCACCATGTTAAGTTTTATTGGGAAACCATAAATCCACTGAGGCCTTAGTGCTAGTACCCATGGCCCCTTCTTTTATCCATCCCTTCTCTGTTTCCTCTCCAACATAGTTCTCCCCCTTTCCATTTCTATACTTACTTTGGCGTGCCTCTCGTAAAGCTCCTCTCCAGTTCCTACCCGGCTAGTAGTTAAATTACCACACTTCTGAACAACTGTTGTGATGATTATATTGTCCATGTACCCCCCTTTGCCTTTTTTTTTTTTTTACCACTTCCCCTTTTCCCTGGTCTTTTATGTTTTTCTTTTTCTCCGTTTTTTTCTTTTCTCTCCGTTTCATACTTGTTGTAAAACTGAAAAATATTCAATAAAAATGATATTTAAAAAAAAAAAATGCCATTGCATTGTTTTTGGTATTTAACCTCTATGCGAGAGTTAAACATTGTAAGATGGGGCCAGTAAAGGATCTAACAAATTATAGCATATACATTTTGCATTAGGATCCCCTTTAAACTCTGTATGCTTAAAACAAGTTTAAATGTACAATAAATACATAAAATAAATGTTCCTAGGTAAGCTATCCCTCCAGTTTTACTGTCATCATGTTAAACATTCTATATATCTGTGATTCTCCCTGTCTTATTGTTAGACTATTCGTGTCTGTCCCTCATATCATCTTGTTGGTTAAAAGAAAGGGTTAAATGAAGTGATTCAATTAATTAACATCACACAAAAATAGGTAACAATGTACTGATCAGCTAAGCAAGTGGTAAAGCTCAAAATGTAGTCTGGAAAAAGACTAACAGTGCTCAAATTAATATATTTAGGCTTTAAAGGAACAGTAAAGTCAAAATTAAATTTCCATGATTCAACTGGAGCATGCCATTTTGAACAACATTCCGCTTTTCTTATATTATGTAATTTGCTTTGTTCTCTTGCTATCCTTTGTTTAAAACTCTAGGTAGGCTTGGGCGCATCAATGAACTATTTGGAGCTACCTTCTGATTGGTGTATGCCTCTTGTAATTGCCATATCTGAAGTGTTCAGCTAGCTCGCAATTGTGCATTGCTGCTCCTTTAGCAAAAGATACCAAGAGAATAAAGCATATTTGTTAATATAAGTATATTGGAAAGTTGCTGAATCATGAAAGAATGTGGGTTTCATGTCCCTTTTAATGTAATTATTTATTTAAATAAAATTAAAAAAAAAATCTTTGTGTAGCTCACACTCCCTTTCAGCAGCTATTTAGCTACCAACCTATATTTGCTGGAGCATTTATTTTTCCTGTACCCTTGCATTGATTTATTGTGTATAATTCTGACAGACCGTGAATATGTACATTTCTAATCTCATGCCACCACAATGCAGCTGGCAGTGCTAAGGCATTTCATAACATTTATCTTGTCATTTTGCAAACAAGGTTGTACATAATGTTTGTGTGCCATACTTGCTTCTGCATAAATGCTTTGTTCATCTAAAAAGTTAAGGTTTATTTTCAGATATGTAACTAACGAATGTTGCAATATAAAAACCTTCCTAGCAGTTTTATAAGGAAAGTTAAAAAAAAAAAAAAACTTATGGTTCATCTATACTTTTACACCTTCATATTTCTCCTTATGAAGTTAAAAAATAAATGGTTAATTGTTAGATTGCTGCACACTGGAGTCCTGAGGTCGAATCACTAAACTTAAAGCGCCATCGTAATGAGGAAATTACATGCTCTCATTTAGTTAGTTTTATCACCATCGACCTTGGAAAACTGTGTATTGCACTGAAGTCTCTGTGAACTACTGTTCCTAAGCAGAAACTGCCACTGGGTTGTGTGACTTACACTGCTGATTTGCTCAGTGGCAGTTTCCACTCAGGACCTGCAGTGCTCTGCAGCTACAGAGTGATACTTTACATATGCCTTTAAACGCATAGATTTGCTGGGTCAGTAGTGATACAATCACATGCTCTTATAAATGAGTTTGTGATTGAGATGTATGGGTAGCAAATGTGTTCTTCGATTTGTTGCTGCTGACATCTATTACTACAAGAGTTTTCTGAATTCATAAGTGTGTGGTTATTACGTGATTTGTAGGCTGCTGCTGGATAGCAGTTGCAAGGCATTTGGCTATTGTCTACTGCAGGATATGAGGAGATATAACAGGGCGCTGTACATGATTTTCTGGATACCTGAAACATTTAAAGGAACAGTATAGTCAAAATTAAACTTTTATGATTTTGATATATCACATAGTTTTAAGCAACTTGCCAATTTACTTTTATTATCAAATGTGTGTAGTTCTATTGATAACCTTTGTTAACCTTTTCCATGCTCGTCGTGCAGGGGAATTGCCGATCCAATGTTGTTGTCTGTGATCTGCCTTACTGCAGGCGTGGCACACTCAGTGGTGCATGGGAGTGCTAGTGATGTCACCATGAACGCGTGTAGTAGCATCAGAGGGGGCGGGCCAGGTAAAAACACAACTTAAGGGGTATTATTATTATTATTATGCTTTATTTATAAAGCGCCAACATATTCCGCAAACTATGTCTATGGGTACAATTAATTTAAATAAAACAATGATACAAAACTTAGAGACAAGACAAAATTTGACAAACAAATACAGGAGTGAGAAACAGGAGGTGATATATGCAAGGGTGAAAATGATGATGATGATAATAATACAGAGTTAGATGAGAGCAGTTATTAGGTAGGTGGCATTTATTTGTTAATTAGTTGAGTGGTAGGCTTCCCTGAACAAAAATGTCTTAGGGAGAGTTTAAAAGAAGGCAGATTAGGGGAAAGTCTGAAATAGTGAGGGAGAGCGTTTCAGCCGGTTGGTGTTGCACAAGAGAAGTTCTGCAGTCTAGCATGGGAAGAGGTGATAATTGAAGATGCAAGTAGCAGGTCATTGATTACAGGTTGGATCTTAGTGGGCAGGCTGTAGTGTATTTGTAGATTAGTGAGGATAGGAAGTGGGAAGCGGCGTTGGTTAGGGATTTATAGGTCAGGGTGCAAAATTTGAATTTAATACTGCTGTGAATGGGGAGCCAGTGATGGCACTCACAGAGATGTACAGCAGATATTGAGCGACAGGACAGGTGGATCTACCTATCCACCCCTGCACTCTCTCCTGTCAGTTCTCACAACAGCGATTGCTTATCTGACATTTCCTCCTGGATGACCTTTCACCACCTAAAAATAAACATGTCCAAGACTGAACTTCTTCTAATCTAACTCTACTTCAGTTTCTATTTTTTCTATCACTATTGGTGGCACCACTATCTCCCCATGACCCAAACTCTGCTGCCTTGGAGTCACACTCGACTCAAATCAGTCCTTCATTCCCCACATCCAATTGCTCTCTTCATCCTGGTGCAACCACCTACGCAATATCTCAAAAATTCATCCGTTTATGAGCGCTGAAACTACTAAACAGCTAATCCACTCCCTGGGTATTTCCCGACTTGACTACTGTAATAACCTACTAACTGGCCTCACTCTCTCCCACCTCTCTCCCCTTCAATCCATCCAAAATGCATCTGCCAGGCTAATCCACCTATCCCGATGCTCTGTATCTGTTGCACCTCTCTGTGAGTGCCTTCACTGGCTCCCCATACATGGCAGAATTAAATTCAAAATTCTCACCCTGACCTACAAAGCCCTCACCAATGCTGCCCCACCCTACGTGTCCTCACTCATCAACATATATACTCCACTCCGCCCCCTAAGATCCAACAATGACCTGCTCCTTACGTCCTCTACGATCACCTCCTCCCATGCTAGACTACAGGACTTCTCTTGTGCGGCACCAACCCTCTGGAATGCACTTCCTCCAGCTGTCAGACTTTCCCCTAACCTCCCCTCCTTTAAACGTTCCCTAAATATCTTTTTGTTCAGGGAAGCTTATCACCTGACTCGGTAACAAATGAATTTCACTTACCTAACAGTTGCCCTCATCTATCTCCTCACTAATATCATTCTCACCTCTGCAGTCCCCACCTCCTGTTTCCCATCCTTCTACACATCTAGATTGTAAGTTCCCACGGGAACAGGGCCCTCAATTCCCCCTGTATTTGTCTGTAAAATTTTGTCTTTTATTGTATTGTTTTACTGTTGTACTTTTTTTGTACCCATGGAAAGCACTGCTGAATCTGTTGGCGCTTTATAAATAAAGAATAATAATAATAATTAGCCTGGCAGAGACATTTAGGATGGATTTAAGGGGGGAGAGGCAGGAGAGATGAAGGCCAGTTAGTAGGTTATTGTAATAGTGAAGTCGGAAATTTCAAGGGATTGGATTAATTGCTTTGTGGTGTCAGTGCTTGGAAATATTGTGTAGGTTGTTGTGGCAGGAGGAAGAGAGTGATTGGATGTGGGGGATGAAAGACAGATTGGAGTCAAGTGCAACGCTGAGTCAATGGACTTGGGGTGGTGGGGAGATAGTGATGCCATCAATGGGGATAGAAAAGTCAGAAATTGGAGTAGAGATAGAGGGGGACATAAGGAGCTCAGTCTTGGACATGTTAATCCTTAGGTGGTGAGAAGCCATCCAGGAAGAAATGCCAGATAAGCAGTTGCTCATGGGAGAAAGGACAAAGGGAGAGAGAGCAGTGTTGGAGAGGTAGATCTGGGTGTCATCAGCATAGAGGTGATATTTGAAGCAATAGCTGTTGATAAGTTTACCCAGTGAAGAAGTATAAATGGAGAAGTAGAGAACTCAGAACAGAGCCTTGAAGTACTCCAACAGACAGAGGTATTGAAGAGGAAGAGTTGCCAGCAAATGACACAGAAAATGACCTGTGAAAAAAATAAGAGTGGATCCAAGAGAGAGTAGTGTCACAAAGACCAAGAGAGCTAAGGATCTGTAGGAGTAAGGGGGGGTCAACTATGTTGAAGGCAGCAGAGAGGTCAAGTAAGATAGGGAAGTAGTGGCCTTTACTTTTAGTAGAAAGCATATTGTTAGTAACTTGGTGAGGGCAGTTTCATTTGAGTATTGGGGAGTAAGCCAGATTGCAGGGGGTCAAGCAAGGAGTTGAAGGACAGGAAGTGGGTTAGGCAGTCGTAAATTAGTTTTTTCAGGAGTTTTGATGGTGGAAACAGTGATATGGAGCAGTAGTTTGCTGGAGAATTTGGATCAAGGCAGGATTTTTTTTAAGGATGGGGGTGATCTTTGCATGTTTGAAAGAAGATGGGAATGAACCGGTAGAAAGGGATAAGTTGAAGATGTGAGTAAGAACAGGAGTTAGGGTGGAAGACATAGAAGTTATTAGATGGGAAGAGATAGGGTCGCGCAGGCAGGCTGTGAGGCATGAGGAAGATAGTAAAGAACAAACAATTCTCAGCTGGAGGGAAGTTGCAGAGGAGTTACAGCGGGTGGAGTTTTGTTGGGGAATGGGGCGAAATTCTTTGCCTTTCGTCACAGGAGTTTGGCAGAGAAGTGTGAGAAGATTTTGCAGTAGTTCCTTAGGAAGGGTATATACTCTTCAAGATAGGACTGGAGTTTGAAGTAGTTTCGTCAGCCTCTCAGTGAGAGCATTGATGAAAGTTAGAGTCTGGAGATGCAGGGAGAGTCTTTCTGCAAACCATCCAGACTCATATTAACAGCTCCTAAGCAATCAGCGTTGAGTTTTGCTGCCTGCTTTTCTTCACTCAAGAAAGAAGCGCTGCTACAATCTGTCAAACTTGAAGGGCCGTGTTTCTGTTCCACAGCATAGATTCCGGTAAGATTGTTTCATTTTGTATACATATGTTAACTATAGTAGACAGGATCACAGTGGGACTCCTTTATCTTTATTGAATCAAAGGTTAATATCTCCTGAGGGGGATTATTGAACAGTGGGGTTTTTAATCATATTTGTTATATGATTTTGACTGCTTTATGTGTGGGAGATGTTGGGGTCATAGGCTGATACGGAACGTACAGGTTATTTTTCTATTTGAAAGCTGCACAGTTTTATTAAGCTGGCACGCTTTTCATTAGCAGGAGTGGTCCTGCATGATGCACCGTGTGACCGGGAGTGGCCACGTTTTTTCCATTTCCTATTCCTGACCGAGTGTCTGCGGAGAGGAGCGAATTTCTCTATTTGTCTGGGTCATAGGAGAGGTGGTGAGTGCCCCAGCCATTGGGGGTATAAGGTGCCAGTTGTTTTATATCTTAAATTAGACGAGTTATGGAGGATTCTGATTATTTAGAGGGGGATCCCACTAATACAGAATTTGATACATGTCTATATTGTGAGAAGGCCCGGGCAGTCCAGTTCTCTCAATTATGTTCTGTATGCCGCAACAGGGTGTTCTCATCAACCAATGTTGAGATGTTAGAGACCACTGAGCCGTCCGCCTCTGAGGATTCCTCGTCCCGTGAGGTGTGTTCCCTAGACTCTTATGTTCCTACACATGCAGTTTCCCTAGGTACCGCTGCTCCTTCACCTGAAGGGGGCTTTTTTCCACCAGAGCTTACTGCACAGTTCCGCATGGCCATCTCTACGGCCTTAGCGATTTTGCCTTTTCCTGCTACATGCAAGCAAAGGGTTAATCTATGCACTCCTGCCCAGGGACCGTCGTGCAAATTGACGATTTTATCCGATCAGTCATCTGGGGATGCGGTTCCCTCTGAGGCTTCAGAGGTAGGACCTCCAGGGTCGGAGTCTGTTGAATTGATTCCTCCGACTGAAGAGGATTTAGCATTTAGATTTAGAATGGCTCGCCTACGTTTACTTCTGAGAGAAGTTTTGGCGATGTTAGAGAATCCTAGTACTGATCCGTCAGTCAAATCTCAGTCCTCTAAATCAGATAGCGATCTTGACAAGACGAGTGGGAGGGATGGAGATCCTATTCCTTCTCGTATGTGTGTATGTATGTATAGCTGGTAATTGTTAGCTGTCACTGGCTAACCAAATGTGTTCAGCTAGCTTCCAGTAGTGTAATGCTGCTCCTGAGCCTGCTCTTCAACAAAA
Organism: Bombina bombina; assembly: GCF_027579735.1. Lineage (NCBI taxonomy): Eukaryota > Metazoa > Chordata > Amphibia > Anura > Bombinatoridae > Bombina > Bombina bombina. The sequence goes on along the minus strand of NC_069503.1, from coordinate 396,639,262 downwards.
GATTCCTAGAGTACAAAACACATTTAATAAAATATGTTATTTGGAAAGTTGTTTAAAATTGCATGCTCTTTTTAAATCATGAATGTTTAAGTCTTTTTACTGCCCATTTAATGTATATACAAAGGGCTTTAGAAAAGTAACCTATAGTGTGCAGTTTCTCACTTTATCTACAATCTTTGAATGCAAATAAGAAAAAGTTTGGGATAATTCTAGCTAAAGGGTAATAAGCAGTGTGAGATGAAAAAGGCTGTTAAAATAAGAACAAGCTAAATATAACAGACTATTCAATTAAACTGCTGCACTCTATGTACAAAAATAAACCAGCATAGATAGTTTTTTTTTCTCTTCAAATGATGGGTCACATGACCTGCTAGATATCACATGGTTGATTTAAAAAAAAAAAAATGCTTATCTTGCTAGATGGTTTTTGGGATGGGTGATAGATGTATAAACATAGCATACACTGTATCATGTTATAGATATTTTACTATTTTTGTGGACACCCATGTGTAAGCTGTCTACAGGTCACCCCAACCACTGACAGCTGCTTTAAAGGAACATGGAAGTCCAAATAAAACTTTCACAACTCCGAGTTTGCAGTTGTCAAATTTACGTCTTCTTTTATCTTTTCCATGACTGCATACCTAGGTAGGCACAAATCTTGAGCACTATATGGCAGCTGTATTTGCAGCAGTGTTTGTAACAATGTTATTCATATAGCGCTAAAGACACGTGCACGCTCCTGAGCCTACATAAGTTTGCTCTCATGGATAGGAGCAAAGTTTCAACAAAGGATATCAAGAAAAACAGGTACATTTGACAATAGTATGACTTTTTGTTTTGTATGCCTTCTCTGAATCACAAAGATGGAAGCGGTCGCGTTTGAAAGGGACATTAAACACTTTGGGATTATAATATAAAATACAATATAATTTAAATATTTATGCCCCCCTTTTTCTGTAATTTAAGTCTGAACATTTTGGCTTTTCCAGTCCTGAAATAAAATAAGCACGCCAGGTCTCACAAGTCTAGACGGTTTGTTGTCTAATCTTTTCTGCTTAAAAGTGAAGGTAAAGTTACATTGATGTAAAAGTGTAAAATTATTTGTTCCCCAAAATGAATAGGAGTTTCATTGATCATTTTTTTTAATTGTTACTCTAAACTAAGTTTTTTCCGTTTTTGCTTACTTTTTTTAGGTCCTCAAATTCAACCTGTTGATGTATTTTTTTTTCATGGTTGGTCACGTTTTGTTTTTTTTGAGCCTATTGAAAATCTGGCCGTTAGGCGGCCGTCAATCTACATCATCCGCCTCACGGATGATCTGCGCATATGCAAAGTTTTTTTCTCTTGATTTTTCATTCCAAGCGCGGTCCCGCATATTAGTTTTACTATTGGAAAAGACGAGTAGTCGATTAATGCATGCGCATTACTGACAGTAATAGTGGATTTGCGCATGCGCAGTTCAAATGATAATCGTGAACGCGCTTTGGAGACGCTCTAGAAGTCACTGATAAGGGAATTAGAAAAATCTTTAATTTCATTAATAGAAAACAAATTTTGGAATAAAAGTTAGCGATTACCTTGTTTAAATAATGACTTATTCGTTAGTATATTCAGCTAGTAAATACTTTACCTTCACTTTAAATCCAAATGACTGAGAAATTGTTTAACACAATCTGCAAACTCAAAATCATATTGACTCCTCCTCCAAATTAGGAAAGTGGTGGGTGGAGTTTGACTGTTGAAAAGCAATTACAGCAAACAAGATGTTAATTTGTTCTAATAATAATGACATGTTATAATTACAAGGTGTTTACTGTTGCTTTTAATAAGGATTTGATAACCGCTATCCTTAAACCAGAATATTCTGTGTAGTTATTTCTTGGCAAATGTTATTTTCTCCAACATTGGTGTGTCCGGTCCACGGCGTCATCCATTACTTGTGCGATATTCTCCTCCCCTACAGGGAAAGGCAAGGAGAGCACACAGCAAGAGCTGTCCATATAGCTCCCCCTCTGGTTCCACCCCCCAGTCATTCTCCTTGCCGCTCTGAACAAGTAGCATCTCCACGGGGATGGTGAGGAGTTTGTGGTGTTAGTTGTAGTTTATTTCTTCTATCAAGAGTTTGTTATTTTAAAATAGTGCTGGTATGTACTATTTACTCTGAAACAGAAAGAGATGAAGAGTTCTGTTTAAAAGAGGAGTATGATTTTAGCAGCAGTAACTAAAATCGATTGCTGTTCCCACACAGGACTGTTGAGATGAGAGAACTTCAGTTGGGGGGAACAGTTTGCAGACTTTTCTGCTCAAGGTATGACTAGCCATTTTCTAACAAGACTGTGTAATGCTGGAAGGCTGTCATTTTTCCCTCATGGGGATCGGTAAGCCATTTTCTTAGACTTAGAAAGAATAAAGGGCTTATTATGGGCTATTAACTGGTGGACACTCTTAAGGGCTAAATCGATTGTTTATTTCAGTTTTTATTTAAAGTTTGAAGTGGATTTCACACTTTTATTATTTGGGGAACGTTTTTTATTGTCAGGCACTAGTTAAGACACCTTCCCAGTCAGGAAGGGCCTTTCACTGTATTAGGCAGAGCCTCATTTTCGCGCCATTATTGCACAGTTTCTTTTAAGTACAGTGCATGCAGATGCATGTGAGAGGGTCTGGTGTCCACTGAAAAAGTTCCTAGAAGGCTTGAAATACCCCCCTGGGATAGTTGAAGTCACAACAAAGGCTGTGGATGGGACTGTAGTTGGGTTAAAATTGCAAACTGCTCCAGTTTCCACATTTTAAGGGTTAACAGCTTGAAAATTAGGGTGCAATACTTTGAATGCATTAAGACACTGTGGTGAAAATTTCCTTCATAGTTTTTCACATATTCAGTAATAAAGTGTGCCCTGTTTAACATTTAAAGAGATGACCATTCCCATTGAGGACAATTGTGTTTTCAAAGATCCTATGGATAAAAAATTGGAGGGTTTGCTTAAAAAGATTTTTGTACAGCAAGGTTACCTCCTTCAACCTATTTCGTGCATTATTCCTGTCACTACAGCGGCGTGGTTCTGGTTCGAGGAACTGGAAAAGTCGCTCAGTAGGGAGACTCTGTATGAGGAAGTCATGGACAGAATTCGCGCACTTAAGTTAGCTAATTCCTTTATTTTAGACGCCGCTTTGCAGTTAGCGAGATTAGCGGTGAAAAATTCAGGGTTTGCAATTGTGGCGCGCAGAGCGCTCTGGCTAAAGTCTTGGTCGGCGGATGTATCTTCCAAGACAAAATTGCTTTATATCCCTTTCAAAGGTAAGACCCTTTTTGGGCCAGAATTGAAAGAAATTATTTGACATCACTGGGGGAAAGGGCCATGCCCTCCCACAGGATAGGCCTTTCAAGGCTAAGAATAAGTCCAATTTTCGTTCCTTTCGCAATTTCAGGAACGGACCGGCTTCTAACTCGGCAGCCTCTAGACAAGAGGGTAACGCTTCCCAGACTAAACCAGCTTGGAAACCAATGCAAGGCTGGAATAAGGGTAAACAGGCCAAGAAGCCTTCTGCTGCTACCAAGACAGCATGAAGGGGTAGCCCCCGATCTGGGACCGGATCTAGTAGGGGACAGACTCTCTTTCTTTGCTCAGGCTTGGGCAAGAGATGTTCAGGATCTCTTGACACTAGAAATAGTCTCTCAGGGTTATCTTCTAGAATTCAAGGAACTACCCCCAAGGGGAAGGTTCCACATTTCTCACTTATCTTCAAACCAAATAAGTAGACAGGCATTCTTACATTGTGTAGAAGACCTGTTAAAGATGGGAGTGATACACCCAGTTCCAACTGTGGAACAAGGTCAGGGGTTTTTACTCAAATCTGTTTGTAGTTCCCAAAGAAGAGGGAACTTTCAGACCAATTCTGGATTTAAAAATTCTAAACAAATTTCTCAGAGTTCCATCGTTCAAAATGGAAACCATTCGAACAATTTTACCTACAATCCAGGAGGGTCAATATATGACTACCGTGGATTTAAAGGATGCATATCTACATATTCCTATCCACAAAGATCATCATCAGTTCCTAAGGTTCGCCTTTCTGGACAAACATTATCAGTTTGTGGCTCTCCCATTAGGACTAGCCACTGCTCCCAGAATTTTCACAAAGGTGCTCGGGTCCCTTCTAGCGGTTCTAAGACCAAGGGGCATTGCAGTGGCACCTTATCTGGACGACATTCTAATTCAAGCGTCGTCTCTTTCCAAGGCAAAGGCTCATACAGACATTGTTCTAGCCTTTCTCAGATCTCACGGGTGGAAGGTGAACGTAGAAAAGAGTTCCCTGTCTCCGTCAACAAGAGTTCCCTTTTTGGGAACAATAATAGATTCTTTTGAAATGAAGATCTTCCTGACAGAAGTCAGAAAGTCAAAGCTTCTAAACGCTTGTCAAGTTCTTCTCTCAATTCTGCAGCCTTCCATAGCTGAGTGCATGGAAGTAGTAGGGTTGATGGTTGCAGCAATGGACATAGTTCCTTTTGCTCGAATTCATCTAAGACCATTACAACTGTGCATGCTCCAGTAGACAGGATCACCTGTCTCAGGGAATGAGTTTCTGCAGACCAAAGTGGGTCATTGTCACGACCGACGCCAGTCTATCAGGCTGGGGCGCGGTCTGGGATTCCCTGAAAACTCAGGGTTTATGGTCTCGGGAAGAGTCTCTCCTCCCGATCAACATCCTGGAACTGAGAGCGATATTCAATGCTCTCCGGGCTTGGCCTCATCTAGCGAAGGCCGGATACATAAGATTCCAGTCAGATAACATGACGACTGTAGCTTACATCAACCATCAGGGAGGAACAAGGAGTTCCTTGGCGATGAGAGAGGTATCCAAGATCATCAAATGGGCGGAGGATCACTCCTGCCACCTATCTGCAATCCACATCCCAGGAGTAGACAACTGGGAGGCGGATTATCTGAGTCGTCAGATTTTCTATCCGGGGGAGTGGGAACTCCACCCGGAGGTGTTTGCCCAGTTGACTCAATTATGGGGCATTCCAGACATGGATCTGATGGCGTCTCGTCAGAACTTCAAGGTTCCTTGCTACGGGTCCAGATCCAGGGATCCCAAGGCCACTCTAGTGGATGCATTAGTGGCGCCTTGGTTGTTCAACCTAGCTTATGCGTTTCCACCGTTCCCTCTCCTTCCCAGGCTTGTAGCCAGGATCAAACAAGAGAAGGCTTCAGTGATTCTGATAGCTCCTGCGTGGCCGCGCAGGACTTGGTATGCAGACCTTGGTGAATATGTCATCTGCTCCACCATGGAAGCTACCTTTGAGACAGGATCTTCTAGTACAAGGTCCATTCGAACATCCAAATCTAATTTCTCTGCAGCTGACTGCTTGGAAATTGAACGTTTGATTTTATCCAAGCGTGGGTTTTCAGATTCAGTGATAGATCCGGAAAACCTGTGTCTAGAAAGATTTACCATAAAATATGGAAAAGATATATATCTGTTGGTGTGAATCCAAGGGATTCTCCTGGAGTAAGATTAAAATTCCTAAGATCCTCTCCTTTCTCCAAGAAGGTTTGGATAAGGGATTGTCAGCGAGTTCTCTAAAAGGACAGATTTCTGCTTTATCTGTCTTGTTATACAAACGACTGGCAGCTGTACCAGAGGTACAAGCTTTTGTACAGGCTTTGGTCAGAATTAAACCTGTTTACAGGCCCTTGACTCCTCCTTGGAGTCTAAATTTAGTTCTTTCAGTTCTTCAGGGGGTTCCGTTTGAACCCTTACATTCCATAGATATCAAGTTGCTATCTTGGAAAGTTCTGTTTTTGGTTGCTATTTCTTCTGCTAGAAGAGTTTCTGGATTATCTGCTTTGCAGTGTGATCCACCCTATCTGGTGTTCCATTCAGATAAGGTTATTTTGCGTACCAAGCCTGGTTTTCTTCCAAAAGTTGGTTCCAATAAGAATATTAACCAGGAAATAGTTGTTCCTTCTCTGTGCCCGAATCCAGTTTCAAAGAAGGAACGTTTGTTACACAATTTAGATGTAGTCCGTGCTTTAAAGTTCTATTTAGAAGCAACAAAGAATTTTAGACAAATCTCATCCTTGTTTGTCGTTTACTCTGGTAAGAGGAGAGGACAAAAAGCTACGGCTACCTCTCTTTCTTTCTGGCTGAAAAGCATTATCCGATTGGCTTATGAGACTGCCGGACGGCAGCCTCCTGAACGAATCACAGCTCACTCCACTAGGGCTGTGGCTTCCACATGGGCCTTCAAGAACGAGGCTTCTGTTAATCAGATATGTAAGGCAGCGACTTGGTCTTCTCTGCACACTTTTGCCAAATTTTACAAATTTGATATTTTTGCTTCTTCGGAGGCTGTTTTTGGGAGAAAGGTTTTGCAAGCCGTGGTGCCTTCTGTTTAGGTAACCTGATTTGCTCCCTCCCTTCATCCGTGTCCTAAAGCTTTGGTATTGGTTCCCACAAGTAATGGATGACGCCGTGGACCGGACACACCAATCTTGGAGAAAACAGAATTTATGCTTACCTGATAAATTACTTTCTCCAACGGTGTGTCCGGTCCACGGCCCGCCCTGGTTTTTTAATCAGGTTTGAAATTTTTTTCTTTTTCTTTATACACTACAGTCACCACGGCACCCTATAGTTTCTCCTTTTTCTCCTAACCGTCGGTCGAATGACTGGGGGGCGGAGCCAGAGAGGGAGCTATATGGACAGCTCTTGCTGTGTGCTCTCCTTGCCTTTCCCTGTAGGGGAGGAGAATATCCCACAAGTAATGGATGACGCCGTGGACCGGACACACCGTTGGAGAAAGTAATTTATCAGGTAAGCATAAATTCTATTTTTGTCATCATTTCAGCAGGTCCAGCAATTCTATAAAGTTACAATTTATTGTCACATTTGCTTATTGGTGACACTTTGGTCTAGATTACTTTGTCACTTAAGGATGAGTACATCTTATGCGTTAAAAACATACCAGATTTTATCGTACATGGTTTTCTATCTTTGCTCAGTAAGTGCAATATCATTCAGCTTATCCAATGTAACCTTTCTACAAACCTTTAAAAGGTCCTAACTTGTCAAAGACCAAGAGGGCGATTTATCAAGCTGAGGCGGACAGGGTCGCACATACGTGCCCCTGCCCGGCGCAGCTCACCTCTGGCGGGCTGAATTTCCCTGGCGGAATTCAGCATTGCACACGAGCGCTATTTTGCGCTCATGTGCAATCCCGCCCCCTGCCCAGGCACAGCCAAATCACGCGCGGGCAGGAGCTGTCAATCTCCTTGGTCGGACTAGACTGGAGAGATTGAAAGAGGTAGGGAAGCAGCGGTCTGATGATTAAATACAGCGTGCAGGTTCTCTTGTGAGAACCTGCAGTCGTAGGCAGGCAAAAGCCTGCCGAATAGCTTGATAAATTGCCCCCCAAGTGAATGTTCACTGCCCTTTAAGAGCAACATAAACAAACTCAGTTTCGATGTTACAGCTTCACAGCCGGAAAGTTCAACAGAAGTAATTATGGTTGGTTAATGTAGGTTATTAAATAATTATTTATTAGCTTTTTGTTTAAAAACATCACAAAGCATCAAAGAGAGAGAACATTAATTAGTATAAACACTGTGTTCTTTTATGTCAGTGGACTTACAGTGAGAGTGCATTCTATTTATAGGGATAAACACACACACTATCCTCAGTAGGCATCCTATACATAGGAGTGGGCAGAATGTGTATAACAGGGGAGCCTTGTATTAGTACAGGTTGCAGATCTGTCTGTCATTCTGCCTGTCTGGTATTTTAATGCATTACAAATTAATCAAATGTCATATACTCATATCTCATATTTTCTATTAAAGTTATTGCAAAGAGATGAAGACAATTGGAGAGCTTTGCTAATTGATATAAATTGTGTTTCATGCAATAAAGCATGAAAAACAAATATGCAAATAAAATAAAAAGATGAATCTCTGGTATCCAGATATATTTGTAATCTTATGCCAGTTTTAGGTTAAAGGGACAGTCAACACTTCCGTTAACATTATTTGATATTGGAAAATAAAAGCCGAAGATCCGCCTGCACTATACCCCTTCTGCCTTGCCACCTTGCTTCTGTACTAATCACTGTCGCTAACTTCTCTAATACCGGGTAAATATGGCAGCCGAACTCCCCCCACCGTTACGTAGCTGCCTTCTTCTTCAAATGATCAGCAAATCAGAATCCAATCCTCGGTCAGAAATTGCAAGCGCGTGCAATTTCTGACCGAGAATTGGATTCTGATTCTCTTCCTCAAGCTCGAGTTATTAATTTATGCTATTTTTGTTTTTTTGTAAACTTGTGGAAAAATAATGAATAATAATAATAAATAAAATAAATATAAAAATGATGCGCAGATGAGTCTAAATGGAATGTCAGAATCCTTATAGAATAGTCACTATTTTCATTGGGTCCCTACATTTCCTTTTTGTATAAGAAGTTGCTAGAGTGAAAAATAAGTAATACTTTTTGCATTCAATGAAAATCTTGTTTTAGTTTATTTTTCACATCCTCCTTAATTCCTATATATGAGACATATGGGAATTAAATGTGTGATTGGTGTAAAAACTTCTGTTGTTTTGGCGCCTGGCTTACTGTTGTAATTCAGTATTTCCCCTGTGAGTTTATCATGCTCTGTCTATTAAGCGTCATACATGCTGATTAAATGTTTCAGTGCTAATGTGGATTGTACTAGACACGGCTAAAAAAAGTCCTTACCCTTTTTATTTTATTTTTAATAGAAAAATATCACAGTCTCTGACTTTAAACATAGCCAAATCACATGCTACATTTTGGACAGAAACTGTGGATAATATTACATCAGAATTACTTAATGGATTTTCCACTTTTAAAAAGCTAGTTGGAATGCCAAATTATCTGATTAAAAATAAAACAGATTTGAAGCTGTATAAATCCCTATATAATATTCCTGGGATTCAGGGAGGCCATGATTCTTGAAATTTACTTCTGGCTCCAAAATATATATATATATATTTTTTTTTAAACGTTCCTTTCTTATGACTCTAAATCTAAGTTTCTACATACACTATATGACCAAAAGTATGTGGACACCTGACCATCACACCTATAGGAGCTTTTTCGACATCCCATTCCAAAACCATGGACATTAAAATGGAGTTGCCCCCCACTCTTTGTGGCTATAAAAGTCAACACACTTCTATGCAGGCTTACCACAAGATTTTGAAGTTTGACTGGGAATTTGTGCCCATTCAGTCAAAAGAGCATTTATGAGGACAGGCAGTGATGTTGGAAGAAAAGGTCTGGCTTACAATTGACTCTTCAATTCATCCCAAATGTTTTCAGTGGATTTGAGGTCAGGGCTGTGTGCAGGCCACTCAAATTCCTCCATGTCAAACTCATCAAACCATGTCTTAATGAACCACTCTTTCTGCACAAGGAACTTATCATGCTCGAATAAGAAACGGCCTTCCGCAAACTGCTACCACATTGTTAGAAGCACCCTATTGTCTAAAATATGTTTTGTATCCGGTAGCAATGAGGTGATCCTTTGCTGGAACTAAGGGGCCTAACCCAAACGCTGAAAAACAGCCCCAGACCATTGTCCCTCCTCCACTAAACTTTACAGTAGGCACTATGGATTCCAGTAGGTAATGTTCTCTTGTCATCTGCCTCACCGAAATTCTTCCATCAGATTGCCAGCTAGTGAAGAACAATATTCATTACTATAGATGACACATTTCCACTGATCCAGAGTCCAGTGGTTGTGTGCTTTACACCAATCTTGGCATTATACATGTTTATGTGAGACTTGTGTACAGATGCTCAGCCATGGAATCCAATTTTCAGATGGCCAAAGTAGGGTTCACAGATCTCAATGCTTTTTAGTTACTGGTATGGAAGTTTCAATTAGAATTGGTCAGAGGAGGATACTGAAATATGGTAAATCAAACAAACAAGACTAAGTTGTAAGTTTATAATGCTAACTAGTCCTAAAGCCCGTGTATACGGGCCACTTTTTTTAAGTACCGCGGTCCCACCCGTTGCTCTCTTTCTTCCTCCTTTTTTTGCTTGCTCTCTCCCCTATCTTTTGCATCTCTCTCTTTCCCCCTCTCTTTTTTGCTCTCTCTCTCTTTCCCCCCCTCTTTTGCTCTCTCTCTCCCCCTCTCTTTTGCTCTCTTTCTCTCTCTCCTCTCTCTTTTGTTCTCTCTCCCCCCTCTTTTTCTCTCTCTCCCCTCTCTCTTTTGCTCTCTTTCTCTCTCTCTCCTCTCTCTTTTGCTCTCTTTCTCTCCCCCCTCTCTTTCTCTCCCCCCTCTCTTTCTCTCCCCCCTCTCTTTCTCTCTCCCCCTCTCTTTTGCTCTTTCTCTCCCCTCTCTTTTGCTCTCTCTCCCTCTTTTTTGCTCTCTCTCCCCTCTTTTTTGCTCTCTCTCCCCTCTTTTTTGCTCTCTCTCCCCTCTTTTTTGCTCTTTTTCCCCCTCTCTTTTGCTCTCTTCCCCCTCTTTTTTGCTCTCTCTCTCTCGCCCCTCTTTTGCTCTCTCTCTCTCCCCTTTTGCTCCCTCTCTCCCTCTCTTTTGCTCTCTCTCTCCCTCTCTTTTGCTCTCTCTCTCTCTCCCTCTCTTTTGCTCTCTCTCTCCCTCTCTTTTGCTCTCTCTCTCTCCCTCTCTTTTGCTCTCTCTCTCTCCCTCTCTTTTGCTCTCTCCCTCCCTCTCTTTTGCTCCCTCTCTCCCTCTCTTTTGCTCTCTCTCTCCCTCTCTTTTGCTCTCTCTCTCCCTCTCTTTTGCTCTCTCTCTCCCTCTCTTTTGCTCTCTCTCTCCCTCTCTTTTGCTCTCTCTCACCCTCTCTTTTGCTCTCTCTCACCCTCTCTTTTGCTCTCACCCTCACTTTTTCTCTCTCTCTCTCTCCCTCTGTTTTGCTCTCTCTCCCCATCCTCTTTGCCTATATATGTTCAAGACCAATAATGTACTTCTGGAAGCTCTGTTGCTCACTCCCTCTCTTTTGCTCACTCTCTCCCTCTCTTTTGCTCACTCTCTCCCTCTCTTTTGCTCACTCTCTCTCTCTCTCTTTTGCGCTCTCTCTCCCTCTCTTTTGCTCTCTCTCCCCTTCTCTTTTGCTCTCTGTCACCCTCTCTTTTGCTCTCTGTCACCCTCTCTTTTGCTCTCTCTCCCCCTCTCTTTTGCTCTCTCTCCCCCTCTCTTTTGATCTCTCTCCCCCTATCTCTCTCCCCCTCTCTTTTGATCTCTCTCTCCCTCTCTTTTGCTCTCTCTCCCCCTCCTCTTTGCCTATATATGTTCAAGACCAATAATGTACTTCTGGAAGCTAGCTGGTGATTGGTTTATTTTGATAGGGCTATTAGATTAGGTGTAATAGATCTGTAATTTGTTTTTTATTTTCTGTAATTTGGGGGGGGGGGGTTGTGATTTAGCTAATTTAATTTATTTAATTGTATTTAATTTAGGGAATTTATTTAATTGTAGGGTTGGGTTAGGTGTTAGTGTAACTTAGGTTAGGTTTTATTTTACAGGTAAATTTGTATTTATTTTAGCTAGGTAGTTATTAAATAGTTAATAACTATTTAATAACTATTAAACCTAGTTAAAATAAATACAAACTTTCCTAAAAATAAACCCTAAGCCAGATACAATGTAACTATTAGTTATATTGTAGCTAGCTTAGGGTTTATTTTATAGGTAAGTGTTTAGTTTTAAATAGGAATAATGTAGTTAATGATAGTAATTTTATTTAGATTTATTTAAATTATATTTAAGTTAGGGGGTGTTAGGGTTAGACTTAGATTAGTGGCGGCAACGTTGGGGACGGCAGATTAGGGGTTAATAAATGTAGGTAGGTGCTCGCGATGTTAGGGGGGCAGATTAGGGGTTAATAAATATAATGTAGGTTGTGGTGATGTTAGGGGCGGAAGATTAGGGGTCAATATTAACTAGTGTTTGCGAGGCGGGAGTGCCGCGGTTTAGGGGTTAATATGTTTATTATAGTGGCAGCAATGTCCGGAGCGTCAGATTAGGGGTTACAATTTTTATCATAGTGTTTGTGATGCGGGAGTGCCTCGGTTTAGGGGTTGATAGATAGTTTATGGGTGTTAGTGTACTTTTTAGCACTTTAGTTATGAGTTTTATGCTACGGCGTTGTACCATAAAACTCATAACTACTGACTTTAGAATGCTAATCTAGCCAATAGTTATCTGCATTCTACAGTGCAATACTAAAATCCTCTAACACATTAAAATTAAGGTAAACTTTGATGAATGTAAGCTCGGTTTTTAAAAATACTATTAAAAACAGGGGCAGTTTTATTCATCAAAGTTTAGAAAGCAGCCGTTTTGTTTAAAAACTTACCTTTTCTTCTTTTCACAGCCAGAGCAGCTTCCCCCACCCGGAGATCCTCTCTTCACACGTCAACAATGACTAATCCGGCTTTCCCCCCCAGGGGAGTCATTGCCTGAGGCCATGCCGTGATTGGAGGAAGCCAGATTAGTCATTGCTGACGTGTGAAGAGAGGATCTCCGGGTGGGGTAAACTGCTCTGGCTTTGAAAAGATGAAAGGTAAGTTTTAAACCAAATTGCTGCTTTCTAAACTTTGATGAATGAAAGTGCCCCTATTTTTAATAGTATTTTTGAAAAACGGGCTTTCATTCATCAAAGTTTACCTTCACTTTAAAGTATTTTCTTTTTACAATGTTATGGTCCTTTAATTAAGATTACAATTTAGATCAAAATATGAGTAGACCAAACGGACCTTTTTATATTTATCTGCTGTCATAATTTTTGTTCTAGCAGTAGTTTGATAGCACATCCATATCAGTTTATTGTATTATCTTGCATTTAATAAAGAGACATGTACCTGTTTTGTATACAGCTATGGCAATCCCAATTTGTTTGTTTTACCAAGCCCAATTTCTCTGTCTACTAATCAGATGATTAGTGGTTTAATCATTTTTTTTTCTATATTTTTTTTTTTTCTCTTTGACTTTTATTTGCAATCCACAAAATCAAAAAAATAATAAATAGAAAAAGAGACACTTTTTTACTCTTGTGTAATTTATTTATAGAATAAATTTGCCCGTTTGCGGGAGCGTGACAATGTAGCGCTCCACTTGGAATTAGCCCTATTAACCCTTTGATCACCAAGGGCAGAAAATAAAATTTAGAGGTAAATACACACAAAAAAACCCCCACTTTATTAAAATAAAATTATTTTAAAAACTTTATAACATTTATTAAAAAAAAACAAAAAAACACGATTTACACTTATTTCACTTTTTGTTTACTGGGAGAAAAGGGAAGGGGCCAAGACAAGACATTGTTAACAAACAATGGGTTGTCACAATGATCGCATAATCATGGGTCAGTTTTTTGAGGCATCACCAGACTACCTCATTCCCAAAGCATCTAGTGATTGCCCAGTAAGCCTTATACCAGCATGCATTGCAGCATGCTAGTATCTAGGCCCCATTTTCAGTAAACAATAACTGTGACTGTCTGTATTCACAGAAAAGGTAATTTTTTTACAGTTACTGTACTATTACTGGATAACCGCACATGGATGGATGGAGGCGCCCTACTGACAGGCATTGGATCACTGGGACACCCTGCCCCTGCGATCGCTAGCCTGGTGTGTCCTCCATTACACTATTTCCACACTGCCTCACTGCTGAGACATGGAGTAATATCGCAGTTGTGCCAACAGGGGCGACATAGGCTCACTGACAGCCCAGGACACAGCCGCCACACAGGGTATGATGCTGGTTCTTAAGGGCTAAGCAACCTGAGCCATACCCTGTATGGTGCTGGTCATTAAGGAGTTCATTAAACATTTTACTGGGATTTCAGTTTTGTATTTAAAGAGAGATGAAACCCAGATTTTTTCCTTCATGATTCAGATAGAACATAACATTTTAAACAACTTTCTAATTTACGTCTATTATCCAATTTGCTTAGTTCTCTTAGTATCCTTTTATTTAAAAGCATACCTAGATAAGTTTAGGAGCTGGGAGCTAGCTGCTGATTGGTGGCTGAACATTATGCCATTTTTCATTGGTTTACCGATGTATTCAGCAAGCTCCCAGTAGTGCATTGCTACTCATTTTGCAAAGTATACCCAGAAAATGAAGCACATTTGATAAGAGGTAAATTGGAAAGTTGTTTGAAATGATATGCTCTATCTGAATCATGAAATATTTTTTTTTGTTTAATGCCCCTTTAAGCAGTTGCTGCACACTTTCTTTTCCATAAAGATTTTTAATCTATAGTTTGCTGTTCTGTTCTATGCCTTCCAACATTCCCAGGGCAGGGAGATTAGAGAGACTTATAGTATCCACAGGGTCACATGGGTATGCCATGGGCAGGGCTAAGTTACCCGATGTAATGCCATAAAGTGACACTACAAGTAGCCATGTAGCACTTGCAAACTGGCATCCAGCAGACCAACATTATAAGCAGGTTTTAATAATCTATAACTGTATAAAAATCATTATATTATGGGGTGTCATAAATATTTCAAAAAACTATACAGGTAGCCCTCAGTTTACGCCGGGGTTAGGTTCCAGAAGGAATGGTTGTAAATCGAAACTGTTGTAAATTGAAACTCAGTTTATAATGTAAGTCAATAAGAAGTGAGGGAGATAGGTTCCAGGCCCCTCTCAAAATTGTCATAACTAACACCTAATACATTATTTTTAAAGCTTTGAAATGAAGACTTTAAATGCTAAACAATATATAATTAAACTAAGTTAAATGAACAAAAACATTTGCTAACCAGCATTATAAACCTAATAAAATAATAACACAACACAGACTTTGCTTGCATTTTTCTGCAAACAGTTCTTTCTATGCATTCCAATCTGGACTGATTTATAGACAGGAAGATCTTGTTCCTTTGAAATCTGCTCGATAGCTCAGGTCTGGTTAAACTGATTAATTTCAGCTTTCTTGGCTTTGCTGCAACACAAGCGGACAGCTCCACCTACTGACTATTTTAATAAATGCACTGCTTCTCAATGCTTTGGAATAGCAGTCACATGACTGGAAAAAAAGGTTGTTATTCTGAAACGGTGTAAATTGAACCGTTGTAAAACGAGGGCCACCTGTATATAAATTATTATGAGTTAAATGTTAAAACAATGTTCTACATAGTTATCCATTAAAGTCTACTGTAATCTGTGCAGATAAATTGTTGGCTATTGGGGAATTGAATCCCCTTTCATTATGTTATGAAGCATTTCTAATAGTTTTATTTATTTTCTCATTTTCAATCCTTTCATTATAATTTTGCATAATAGGACATAATCTTTACTCTTTTACAGGAAATGTACATTGCAGAATACACTGGCCTCTTTCTCGTGCAATCTGAAGCTATATGCTAATGTTTTTTCATCAAAAGATAACAACAATGCGGTTGTACAAGCCACAGTTTCCTGGTTGATATTTGTGTTAAAAAAACAAAAAAAAGAAAAGAAAAAAAGCTGAATATGCAGTGGTTAAAAAAGGAAAACCAGACCATCAATTTTTCAAACATTTATATTGCACACACATGTACAGTATGGGACACAAATCAAATGTGTGTGTGTATGTATGTGTTTGTGTGTGTGTATGTGTATATATATATATATATATATATATATATATATATATGTGTATATATATATATGTGTATATATATATATATGTGTATATATATATATATATATATATATATATATATATATATATATATACAGTGGATATAAAAAGTCTACACACCCCTGTTAAATTGTCAGGTTTCTGTGATGTAAAAAAATGAGACAAAGATAAATCATTTCAGAACTTTTTCCACCTTTAATGTGACCTATAAACTGTACAATTCAATTGCAAAACAAACTAAAATCTTTTACGTGGAGGGAAGTAGAAATAAACAACTAAAATAATATGGTTGCATAAGTGTGCACACCCTTAAACTAATACTTTGTTGAAGCACCCTTTGATTTTATTACAGCACTCAGTATTTTTGGGTATGAGTTTTTCAGCATGGCACATCTTGACTTGGCAAGATTTGCCCATTCTTCTTTGCAAAAACACTCAAAATCTGTCAGATTGTGAGGGCATCTCTTGTGCACAGCCCATTTAAGATCACCCCACAGATTTTCGATTGGATTCAGGTCTGGGCTCTGACTGGGCCATTACAAAACTTTAATCTTCTTCTGGAGAAGCCATTCCTTTGTTGATTTAGATGTATGCTTTGGGGTGTTGTCATGCTGAAAGATGAAGTTCCTCTTCATGTTCAGCTTTCTAGCAGAAGCCTGAAGGTTTTGTGCCAATATTGTCTGGTATTTGGAACTGTTCATAATTCCCTCTGCCTTGACTAAAGCCCCAGTTCCAGCTGAAGAAAAACAGACCCAAAGCATGATGCTGCCACCAAAATGCTTCACTGTGGTTATGGTGTTCTTTTGGTTATATGCAGTGTTGTTTTTGCGCCAAACATATCTTTCGGAATTATGGCCAAAAAGTTTAATCTTGGTTTCATCAAACCAGAACACCTTTTGCAACATGCTTTTGGTAGACTTCAGATGTGTTTTTTCAAAATTTAGCTGGGCTTGGATGTTTTTTTCATAAGCAAAGACTTCCGTCTTGCCACTCTACCCCATAGCCCAAGCATATGAAGAATACGGGTGATTGTTGTCACATGCACCACACAGCCAGTACTTGCCAGATATTCCTGAAGCTCCTTTAATGTTGCTGTAGGCCTCTTGGCAGCCTCCCAGACCAGTTTTCTTCTCGTCTTTTCATCAATTTTGGAGGGACGTCCAGTTCTTGGAAATGTCACTGTTGTGCCATATTTTCTCCACTTGATGATGACTAACTTCACTGTGTTCCATGGTATATCTAATGCCTTGGAAATTATTTTGTACCATTCTCCTGACTGATACCTTTTAACAATGAGATCCCTCTGATGCTTTGGAAGCTCTCTGCGAACCATGGCTTTTGCTGTAGGATGCGACTAAGAAAATGTCAGGAAAGACCTACTAGAACAGCTGAACTTTTTTTGGGGTTAATCAGAGGCATTTAACATGATGGCAGGTATGTACTGACTCCTATTTAACATGATTGTGAATGTGATTGCTCACTTCTAAACATTGTTACATCGCACACTTATGCAACCATATTATTTTATTTTTTTATTTTTACTTCCCTCCACCTAGAAGTTTGTTTGTTTTTCTATCACGTTGTACAGTTTATAGATCACATTAAAGGTGGAAAAAGTTCTGAAATGATTTATCTTTGTCTCATTTTTGTACATCACAGAAACCTGACATTTTAACAGGGGTGTGTAGACTTTTTATATCCACGGTATCTATATATATATATATATATAAAAATGTAAGAAAAAATATAGCTATACCTTTAACCAGCACTTGCCCATTAAGCAACAGTAAACATGTTGGCAATCATAGGTCAAGTAAATAGAGCCGGAAACTGAATGCAAGATATAATTTATACTTTATTAATGCCGTAATGAGCAAACCAAAAAAATGGTTAACACTGAACACAAAAAATAAAATACGTTACTGTATATCTTCCCCTGGATAGACCAATATGAAAAAACTGTCCAAAAAACAGATAAAGTCTTGCAATGGTAGCTACCAATTATTCCAGCTGAAATAAAGAGGTTCATTTTATGCAATAGCAAGCCAGGCGATGTCAGCAAACAGATAAGCAAGCCTTGGTTAGTATGCGTAATAAACAGTCCTCAGCATAATATGATGGCAATCTTTATTTAAGACAGCTCCAGAATGGTTAATTAGTTGGTTAATAATTCTTGGTAGTACAGCCAAAAGCAAGAAAACGTATCAGGTAGATATACACTGGGCGCTAGTAGCCAAAAGGTTGGTCGGGTATATTAGTGCAGTTCATGCAGAGCCGTTATGGAGGGCTATCCAAATTAATGATAAAGCAAGCTTACCAGCAACTTTTCACTTGCGGGAGTGACGTCTCACTACCACCGCCGTGCCGTATTTGCTACAGAGATTTTTTCCGGTCTCCACAAATCTTCACCCTCTCGGCTCTTAGCAGTTTCCTCCAACCTCACCTAGTGCCAGACAACGCGCCCAAACATTTCCACGCTCACGGAGCTCCAGTGGGCGTGACCAAAAAACTGCTACACGTATTTCACCCAAACAAAAGTGTTGATTGGGAAGCAAGACTTTATCTGTTTTTTGGACAGTTTTTTCATATTGGTCTATTGTCCTCTATCAAGGGGAAGATATACAGTAACGTATTTTATTTTTTGTGTTCAGTGTTAACCATTTTTTTGGTTTGCTCATTAGGGGATTAATAAAGTATAAATTATACCTTGCATTCAGTCTCCGGCTCTATTTACTTGACCTATGATTGCCAACATGTTTACTGTTGCTTAATGGGCAAGTGCTGGTTAAAGGTATAGCTATATTTTTTCTTACATTTTTTATTTTAATTTTTCTTACCTCCTTGCACCAGGTGATATTACATTTTTATTTATCTGTGCTCAGCAGTGTATTACATTCCGCTAAGCTGGTATACCTTCTCATATATATATATATATATATATATATATATATATATATATATATATATATATATATATATATATATATATATATATATATATATATATATATAAAAGTAGAAGAAGGTTGCACTCCAAGCTGACGATTCAAACAGTGCCCTGGGTGCAGCAAAAACAGCAAATAGACATAAAAGGAAAAGCGCACTCCAAGGGATCCTTATTTTAGGCACTTTTAATAGTGAACGTTTTCAGACGCCTAACGTCCGTTCTTAGACCAAAAAAGTGTGTGTATATATATATATATATATATATATAGTTAGGGTTGCCACCTTCAATACAGAAATATAAGTGACGCCTGCCTCGGGGGCCACGATGATGACCACAGGCCCGATGACGTGCCAGTGGTGATAAATCACAACTTTAAACATGTTTTCATAAAAATATTAAGATTGATACATGGACATTATCAAAAGATATCTGCTATTGAAATCAGTGTGAACAGATGCACTCTCTCTATCACAACTCAAGTGGTCATTTCGTCATAGCTGAATACACAGCTATGACAATAATAAACATAGGCCAACAAAGTTTGACAGTGAGACCACAAAAAATAGGCTTTTGGAGGAACTTGTGAGATGTGAACCATATTTTATTAATTTACGGCTAGATTACGAGTTTTGCGTTATGAGTGAAAAAGCAGCGTTAAGGCTCTTTTTCACTACCGCTGATATTACGAGTTTTGCAGGTATAGGTGCACCGCACACTTCTTTGGCCATAACGCAACGTAACTACCGAAGCTTTTAAAAAGTCCTTTTTCAATGGCACTTCCATAGCGCCGGTATTACGAGTTTTCCTGTCCAGCCAAAATGTTAGCGGTACAGCCTATAACTACAAGATTCGTACCGCCACCTGAAAGTCAGTAGTTATGAGTTTTATGTTACAACGCTGTAACATAAGACTCATAACTAAAGTGCTAAAAAGTATACTAACTCCCATAAACTACCTATTAACCCCTAAACCGAGGCCCTCCCACATCGCAAACACTAAAAATAAAAGTATTAACCCCTAATCTGCCGCTTATGACATCACCGCCACTAGAATAAAGATATTAACCCCTAAACCTCCCGCATTGCAAACACTAGTTAAATATTATTAACCCCTAATCTGCTGTCCCTAACATCTCCCAACCTACATTACTGTTATTAACCCCTAATCTGCTGCCCCCAAAATCGCCGACACTATACTAAAGTTATTAACCCCTAAACCTAACCCTAAGTCTAGCCCTAACACCCCTAACTTTAATATAATTAAAATAAATTTAAATAAATATTACTATCATTAACTAAATAATTCCTGTTTAAAACTAAATACCTATAAAATAAACCCTAAGGTAGCTACAACATAACTAATAGTTACATTGTATCTAGCTTAGGTTTTATTTTTATTTCACAGCTAAGTTTGTATTTATTTCACCTAGGTTGACTAGTTAGTAAATAGTTATTAACTACCTAGCTAAAATAAATACAAATTTACCTGTGAAATAAAACCTAACCTGTCTTACACTAACACCTAAATTTACACTACAATTAAATAAATTACATTAATTAAATACAATTAACTAACTTTAAAAAAAAAACACACTAAATTACACAAAATAAAAAAGAAATTATCAAATATTTAAACTAATTACACCTAATCTAATTCTATTGGCTGAATTCAAGGGACACCATCTTGGATGACGTCCCTTAAAGGAAACTTCATTCTTCGTTAGCTGTGGAAAGAAGAGGATGCTCCGCGCTGGATGGATGAAGATAGAAGATGCCGTCTGGATGAAGACTTCTTCCGGCTTGGATGAAGACTTCGGTCCGCTTGGATGAAGACTTCTGCCCGCTTGGATAAAGACTTCTGCCGTTTTGTTGAGGATGGATGTACGGTAAGTGGATCTTCGGGGGTTAGTGTTAGGTTTTTTTAAGGGTTTATTGGGTGGGTTTTATTTTTAGATTAGGGTTTGGGCAGAAAAAGAGCTAAATTTCCTTTTAAGGGCAATACCCATCCAAATGCCCTTTTCAGGGAAATGGGGAGCTTAGGTTTTTTTAGATAGGGTTTTATTTGGGGGGGTTGGTTGTGTGGGTGGTGGGTTTTACTGTTGGGGGTTTGCAGGTAAAAGAGCTGATTTCTTTGGGGCAATGCCCCGCAAAAGGCCCTTTTAAGGGCCATTGGTAGTTTATTGTAGGCTAGTTTTTTTTTATTTTGGGGGGCTTTTTATTTTGATAGGGCTATTAGATTAGGTGTAATTAGTTTAAATATTTGATCATTTCTTTTTTATTTTGTGTAATTTAGTGTTTTTTTTTGTAATTTAGTTAATTGTATTTAATTAATGTAATTTAGTTAATTGTTATGTAAGGTTAGGTGTTTGTGTAAGACAGGTTAGGTTTTATTTTACAGGTAAATTTGTATTTATTTTAACTAGATAGTAAATAGTTAATAACTATTTAGTAACTAGTCTACCTAGTTAGAATAAATACAAACTTACCTGTGAAATAAAAATAAAACCTACGATAAATTCAATGTAACTATTAGTTATTTGTAGCTAGCTTTGGTTTTATTTCACAGGTAAGTATTTATTTTTAAATAGGAATTATTTAGTTAATGATAGTAATTTTTAATTAGATTTCTTTTAATTATATTAAAGTTAGGGGTGTTAGGGTTAGACTTAGGGTTAGATTTAGGGGTTGATAACTTTAGTATAGTGGCGACGACGTTGGGGGCGGCAGATTAGAGGTTAATAAATGTAGGTAGGTAGCAACAAAATTGGGGCAGAAGATAAGGGGTTAATAAGTGTAGGTAGGTAGCGACGACATTGAGGGCGGTAGATTAGGGGTTACTAAGTATAAGGTAGGTGGCGGCGATGTCGGGGGCGGCAGATTAGGGGTTAATAAGTGTAATGTAGGTGTCGGGGATGGCAGATTAGGGGTTTTTAGACTCAGGGGTTTATGTTAGGGTGTTAGGTGTAAACATAACTTTTCTTTCCCCATAGGAATCAGTGGGGCTGCGTTACGGAGCTTTACGCTCCTTTGTTGCAGGTGTTAGGCTTTTTTTCCGGCTCTCCCCATTGATGTCTATGGGGAAATCGTGCACAAGAACGTAAAACCAGCTCACAGCAGCGCTGGTATTGAAGTGCGGTATGGAGCTCAATTTTGCTCAACGCTCACATATTGCCTGCTAACGCCGGGTTTATGAAAACCTGTAATAGCAGTGCTATAGGGAGGTGAGCGGTGGAAATAACTTTCAAGTTAGTACCGAGCCGCTGTTAGCGCAAAACTCGTAATCTAGCCGTTAATTTATTTTTATTATTAAATATGTATTAAATATATCTCTCTTATTTCTTATTAAAATAATGCTTATGTGTCTGACTGTACAGTCCTTAACCTTAATAAACAAATCATACCATAACATGATTCATTTACATTTTTAACATTATTTCTTAACAAATAGGCAGCCTACGAAATCTAACGTAATCAATCAGAAAGTTATTGAGGTGATTAAAAAACTGTCATTACACTATCTGTCTCAGGAGATGATTGAGGTATGAAGAACTGTGAGACGGTGCTCTGATTTCTGTGAGCTCTAGCATTGTGGGAATGTTGTTCTCCTGAGGTACATCTGACAGGCCACCGTGTGTCACAGAGAACACTTGCCGACAAATTGTGCAATAGGCTTGATACTCATTTCCGCTGACACTTTCCAGCCAAGTATTTGATTCCTCCCACTCTCGTCTGTACTTTTGCATCTACTTTTGTTTCAGCTTTGAAACTTTCAGAGCTGGACGCGGGGGAGGGGGTATCTGGAGCTGCCTCCGCCATTCTTTCAAATCGAATCTCTGCCAAGAGACCCGCCCTCCTCTGACTCTGAATGGCCGTGAAACTGAAACAAACCAATCAAACGAATGATGGTAGCGAGTATTACCCAATCAGGGGCAGAATAGAATGAGTCTTCACAGAATGCGGGTGGGATTATTTGCATGGGATGCTGCATTGAAGACAACTTGGAAAATACGGGACAAACACTGTCCTGTATTAATTCAAAACAGGACGTGCTATTTTATTCTCAAATACAGTACGATTCCGTATTTTAAGGGACGGGTGGCAACCCTAATCTATATGTATATGTGTGTGTGTGTGTATGTGTGTGTGTATATATATATATATATATATATATATATATATATACATACAGTGTGTGTGTGTGTGTATGTATATGTATATATATATATATATATATATATATATATATACACAGTGTATGTATATGTGTGTATATATATATATATATATATATATATATATATACACAGTGTATGTATATGTGTGTATATATATATATATATATATATATGTGTACATACCATGATGTACCAATTATAGAAAAGTAATTGTGCTAATGGATTTTTATAAAATATATAAATGGTAAGGATTTTTTTAAAATTAAATCATAGACACTTTTGACTTTGGAATCTGTTCCTAGAGGACTTTTACCATTCTCGTTCTCTACTGGAAACAATACGAGGAAGGAAAACTAAAATAAGGAGATTTTGAAGGTGTTTAATTTGACGATGTATTCATGAACGCACCCTTTGAAGGTGAGAGAAGCAGTTTAATTAACTAAAGCATGGGTTGACAAATCCATTGACAATTTAGTTGCCTTCAAAAATATTGAGCAGCCAGCCACATGTATTTGAGATTCAGACAAGGGTGTTTGTAAATATAACTATATGTAGAATTATCTAAAAAGAGTTGTGTATGTATGTGTATTTATATGTGTGTGTGTGTAAGTAATATAAAATATGCATTTATATTAGGATTGAACAAAAATGCTAGTCAATAAAAGAGGGACCCAGGCTGCACTTAGTTTTCAAAAGCTTTATTACTGTGAATCTCCAAATAAAACAGGCAAATCAGGTCGTCTATTCTCCACCCTAATTCCTAGTTGCAAAGTTGAAAACACCTTACAAACACACACGCATACTTCCAGACTCAGCTAGCTCATAGGATAAATGTCATATACATAAAAGCTCTTCTGTTCAAAAGAGAGTGAAAAATCTCCTATTGTACGTTACTGCCACACAGTATTATCACATATGAACAGAGAAATATTGTTACCAATACACAATAAAAAAGTATGGGGCCCCAGTACTGAAACTGTCGATGTTATTACTGAATGTCCATATCCCAGGCTCATAAGTGTTAATACACAATTTGATTTAAGTTTGAACTCTTCAGTATGCTTATTCAGTGTTGCTGCTGCGCTACAGTTCTTATCGCTTCATTGCTCCAAACATAGAATCAAAGCAGATTTTATATACACAACAGTTCTCATGTATTGATTAATCCACACCGTGAAACGGAACAATTCACATATTTGACATATGTCCATAGAGGAGGGACGCACTATGTACACTGTCTAGACAGAACCAGGCTGTCTTCCAAATTACCGCAAGACTTATTAGCACAACCAGTATAAGATTGCAGGTACCTGTTTCACAGACGAATCGGTGTATAGATTCTTTGATTTTCGGCTGGCTTTTTTCACTTGCTACTTGACAGTGTGCGCTTCAGCGTCCTCCTTTATTTCGAGTCTAGCGAGTTACATTATTGGCTGATCACCTCACGTGCATCCTCAGTCATGACGCGTTTCTCCCCTCCCACATAGGGCTGAGTATCGGGGCTTCGTCAGATGTGATCCTAAGGGGGTGTGTGCTGGACTTTATGCTTCTATTGGCTCTTAGGTCCGCCCCCTTATGCAGCGTTAGCTTTGTGACAGCTTTATTGTGGTTAGTGATCTGATCGGGTGTTAACCTGCAACAAATGGAACTGGCCATTGAGTATTAATTATTTACATATTTACATTAATTTACACATACTATGGTAAATTCCAGTAAATTTTTACTTTGCAACTTAGTTCAGTTGTCTCATTCATTCAAACATACATTCACCTTTACTTTTTGCAACTCTTGTATTATATTCTTTGTATAGATTCCCTTTTTAAGGGTATAGTAAGGATAGACCGTTGCTTTTTCAAAATCTCCGTACTCTTCCTCTTTTGACAACATTATCAACATACTTTTAGTAGCAATAGTAATACTTTGAATCACATATCTATTAGCTTACTTCCAATATTATCATGCCATAGATGTTCCCTATTTACTTAATCATGATGTGTGTCTCTGTATGAGAGAGAGAGAGAGACTATATCTCAGACCTTGTCTCCAGATACTGTCCCCTTCGTTCTGCTCATGACCTCCTACTTTCCTCTTCTCTGGTTACCTCATCGCACTCCTGACTGACTTCTCCAGACTGGCTCCCATCTTGTGGAACTCTCTGCTCACCCCACAAAACTCTCCCCTAGTTTTGAAAGCTTCAAGCGCTCCCTAAAGACTCTACTGTTCAGGGATGCATACAACATGTGCTAACCTTACTTTATACCAGTTCCACTCCTTCATTGCAGTCCCCTGAACCCCCTTAGCATGTAAGCCTAAGAGTCGAGCTGTTTGTAGATCACCTTCTTAAGAGCTGACTACAGCAGTGCAACTCTTGGCAGGGCCCTATACACAGTTGATCCCTATAATTATTTTGTTGTACTCCCCCTTTGTTTATATCGCTGCAGAATCTGTTGGCACTCTACAAATAACCGATAACAATTATGTGTGTATATATATGTGTGTGTGTGTGTGTGTATATATATATATATATATATATATATATATATATATATATATATATATATATATATATATATATATATATATATATATATATATATTGATCCAAGAGAGGGTAAAATGTAGAGGCGCTTAGTGAAAGAATCTGATTACAGTATCTATAGTAAGACACATAAAGTACAAAAAGTTATAAAAATGCACTGCTACTTGATATTAGGGTAAAAGCCCAAAATACAAATAAAGCTATCGCAGAATTGTATTTATAATTATGTTGCTAGTATAAAGTGTTGCTAATACAACCACAATTCTCTGTAAAGTATAAAGAGATACTAGTATAGCAAATAATATCACAGATGACAAATAAGTATCGCAGTACATACAGATGGTGCAGGTAAATTATTAAAGTAACACCACAAGATTGAGCATGCAGTTAGAGTCCATATGTGAAACTATTGTGACATAAACAAGGCGAAAAAGGTGGAAATCCCAAAGTGGCGGATCACACTGTCCCCTCAAGGGGTTCTACTTACTCTCCTTTACCTCAATCTGTATGAGGTAAGTGTCGCGTGAGGTAAGTAGAAAGTCCTCCCTTGTAGTGGCAAGTCTCCTGTGGCTTGTTTTCTATCTTCCAGCAATTTTACTCGCATAGATGAAATGGGAAAAAAACAGAAAAGATGGTAATAGTGCAACCCCGTTAGATAGGATATATATGCACAGTTCTGTATAGAATAACACTCGCACTAGATAACCTCAAATGGATATGAGGTATTTTATTAGCATGATAGAATAAAAACAGGTAATTGGCATGAACAGTATTTAGATTTTAGAACCAGTTCAATGCAGGATGAATATAACAAGTAAGAGTCCTAACGCGTTTCAAAGGTCTACACACATACACGACCTTCTTCTTCAGAGGAAAAAGTAATTACCGACTGTAGGTAAATCCTTCGGCTTTAAAGCGGAGCTGCGACACGCCCCTATGGATTCCAATTGGATCGTCGGATCACATGGCCTTCAGTAACAAGATACGAACTGAAGGGAAGGCTGCCATAATTGTTACTGGCATTAAGACAAAAGTGTTGGTTGTTCAGAGTGTCCGATGGAACACCGCTCTGGTGCTTATTATAAATTAAGAGATACAATGTTTTAAAATGCCTTCCATATCGGTGCAGATTACATTTATACCACGAGCAGTTTTAATAGGTAGCCAATAGCACCTGAGCTTATAAAAGTGATATCGAAAGCATACATTAGTACGTAGAGTTAATAGATACATAGATTAAAATTCTTATAATAAATGTGATACAGTACATCTCAATATTCCACAATTGCATAACATTCCAATAAAATAATTAGTAATATTTAAATAAAAAACATGATGATCACAGTTAAATCTATATTAAAAATATATTAAAAATTTAATATACTACTTCATACAATATAAATATGGTATAAAAAGATGACTTCTTCTTCCCAGAGTCCCAGATAAAGATTCGCGTAGCTTGGGGCAAATTTCGTCCCCATTGCTGTTCCGGTGACTTGTAAAAAGTAATCCTTTTCAAAGAGGAAATAGTTCTTTTCCAAAGTAAATCTAATTGCATCTAGCAAAAAGAACTACATTCTTTGTTCTAATTAATCTTCATTCTGTAGATTTAATTAGTTTCCCATTTATAATTAGTAAGAAGATAGGTCCTTTATAACAGTCCTTTTTTAATTTTCCTTCTTCTAACTTGATCCATACATATATGTTTCTACATCTTTTTATACCATATTTATATTGTATGAAGTAGTATATTAAATTTTTAATATATTTTTAATATAGATTTAACTGTGATCATCATGTTTTTTATTTAAATATTACTAATTATTTTATTGGAATGTTATGCAATTGTGGAATATTGAGATGTACTGTATCACATTTATTATAAGAATTTTAATCTATGTATCTATTAACTCTACGTACTAATGTATGCTTTCGATATCACTTTTATAAGCTCAGGTGCTATTGGCTACCTATTAAAACTGCTCGTGGTATAAATGTAATCTGCACCGATATGGAAGGCATTTTAAAACATTGTATCTCTTAATTTATAATAAGCACCAGAGCGGTGTTCCATCGGACACTCTGAACAACCAACACTTTTGTCTTAATGCCAGTAACAATTATGGCAGCCTTCCCTTCAGTTCGTATCTTGTTACTGAAGGCCATGTGATCCGAAGATCCAATTGGAATCCATAGGGGCGTGTCGCAGCTCCGCTTTAAAGCCGAAGGATTTACCTACAGTCGGTAATTACTTTTTCCTCTGAAGAAGAAGGTTGTGTATGTGTGTAGACCTTTGAAACGCGTTAGGACTCTTACTTGTTATATTCATCCTGCATTGAACTGGTTCTAAAATCTAAATACTGTTCATGCCAATTACCTGTTTTTATTCTATCATGCTAATAAAATACCTCATATCCATTTGAGGTTATCTAGTGTGAGTGTTATTCTATACTGAACTGTGCATATATATCCTATCTAACGGGGTTGCACTATTACCATCTTTTCTGTTTTTTTCCCATTTCATCTATGCGAGTAAAATTGCTGGAAGATAGAAAACAAGCCACAGGAGACTTGCCACTACAAGGGAGGACTTTCTACTTACCTCACGCGACACTTACCTCATACAGATTGAGGTAAAGGAGAGTAAGTAGAACCCCTTGAGGGGACAGTGTGATCCGCCACTTTGGGATTTCCACCTTTTTCGCCTTGTTTATGTCACAATAGTTTCACATATGGACTCTAACTGCATGCTCAATCTTGTGGTGTTACTTTAATAATTTACCTGCACCATCTGTATGTACTGCAATACTTATTTGTCATCTGTGATATTATTTGCTATACTAGTATCTCTTTATACTTTACAGAGAATTGTGGTTGTATTAGCAACACTTTATACTAGCAACATAATTATAAATACAATTCTGCGATAGCTTTATTTGTATTTTGGGCTTTTACCCTAATATCAAGTAGCAGTGCATTTTTATAACTTTTTGTACTTTATGTGTCTTACTATAGATACTGTAATCAGATTCTTTCACTAAGCGCCTCTACATTTTACCCTCTCTTGGATCAATATTTTTTTGCGCTCTATTAGTTCTGTGGGGTTTGGGGATCCCACTCTTCTAATAAGTAATTTTGGGGCTGCATAGTGAGTCTACTACTTTTTATTTACAATTACAATTGTAATATTCCTACTATATACTCTAATTAATACAATAGCAATACCCATATTTGCGCCGGTGTCACAAACGTTCTCTTTGTCCACATATATATATATATATATATATATATATAGATGTATGTATATGTATGTGTGTATGTGTATATATATATATATATATGTGTGTGTGTGTATGTATATATATATATATATGTGTGTGTATATACATATAAGTGTATATATATGTGTGTATATATATATATATATATATATATATATATAGATTTAGATGTGTGTATGTGTATGTATATGTATATATAAATATATATATATATATATATATATATATATATAAGTATGTTTGTATGTATGTATACAAGATCATTTTGGGTGAGCCCATTTTTTTTGGATTTTCTGTTATGTTTGTTCTTCATCAACATCTGTTTGGGAGGCTTGGTGACTGTTTGTCTGCAGTTGCAAAAAACGAGAAGCCCTGAATATAACCCAGGCACACCCCAGTTTTTTTCCGCTTATTAGAATATTTGGAGCTGATTAAAACATATGCAGAATGACAGGGAAAGGGATGGATGTCTTTTAAATAAATCTGGGAACAGGAGGTTGAAAAGATCAAACCGTTTACAGAAGGAACGCTCTGGCCAATGAAAATTATTTTATTATTTATGACAGAATATGGTGGAATCATTTGAAATCTAACCTTCAGAATCTGGATTCCAACAGTTTCCTGCAACATGTGAATCGCTGATTTGAATTTTGTCTGGACTGAATAGCGAGCAAAAGCTGCCCACAAACTTGTTCAATTCCTTTATCTGCAAAGAGGGCTGCAACAGATTGCATAGCATTGGGTTTCACACTATCTGGTTGCCAGGAGATTAAATAGAAATAGGAAACTGAATACAATTTAGAACAAATAACACTTGGCTTGAATTTGATCTAAAAGAAAAACCCTAGATTAAAGTGTATTATAACACCATCCTTATGCAAGTGCACAAAAAGTGCATTTAATTGACACTCAAAAGTAATAGATGCACGACAACCTGTTCTCCTTAAAGGGACATGAAACCCAATTTTTTTCTTTCATGATATAGAAAGAGCATACAATTATAAACAACTTTCTAATTTACTTCTATTATCTATTTTGCTTCATTCTCTTGATATTCTTTGCTGAAAAGCATATCTAGATATGCTTAGTAGCTGCTGATTGGTAGCTGCACATAGATGCCTCGTGTGATTGGTTCACCGTATGCATTGCTATTTCTTCATTAAAGTATATCTAAAGAATGAAGCAAATTAGGTAATAGAAGTAAATTGGAATGTTTAAAATTGTATCCTCTACCTGAATCATGAAAGAAAATGTTTGGGTTTATTGTCCCTTTAATGGGATATTAAAGCCAAAACATAATTCCTCATGAAACATTTTGATCTGTGTAGTAAAAGAAAACAAAAAAAATGTTGTAATGTACTTTTATTATTTATTTGCCTATGTTTACTGTAATTTTACTCTGAAATTGTGATTTTTTTTTTTTACAGACCCCAGTGAGCATGAAATGCATGATCCAGAACCCTGACACTATTGCCTGCGATTTGCTGATTGATGTAGGAGCTGATTTTATCTGTTCCTAATTGGCCACAGAACAAGAGATAAAATAAAGGTACATAAAACACCTTGTAATTAGAAAACATTTTGTGTAGTTTTGCAATAGGTCCAGTAAGAGAATAAATCTCTCCTAACCACTTGCCTTACTTGGAAGAACCAATCTGAACTTGTTATAGCAGTAGGTAAGGCATATGACTGCCATTTTGTTAGTGAAAGTGGCATTGTTTTGTAGTATCTCAGCTAATTCCCCATCTATGGTAAATTAGGTACAGATATGTTGCAGGGTGAGTCTTGTGAATTCTGTGGTGCTTACTTCCCCTTTTTAGAACTAGAAAACCCACTATTTCTGGAGTTAAATTACAGGAAAGGGGGCAAAATAAATAATGGTAATATGTCCAGAGAGACTAGAGTGGAATTATAAGCCTGACCAATCTGTACAGTGATTGTTGTGTGTAGGAGATAACGTATACATGTCGCTGATTGGCCACAGCAAACAAGATAAGTTAAACAATACTAAGGGGAAGATTTATCAAGCTGCATTCACAGGTTTGAGGCTTTGAGGTTTAGGCTCACATGAGCAAGGCTGCAAATTCAAATATAAGATGCAGAAACTGTTTTTTTATTCTCTGTGTCACCTCAGCAGCCACCAGTTGGCTGAACCTACAGGGGAATTACTCCTTAGACGACTTGAGAGTCTCCAATATCTGGCTACAGGCAATCAGAAAAAACCCAGCAGCCACTTTCCACAAACAGTATGCAACAACTTGATAAAAATACTAAAAACTTTAATAAAACATCAATATACAGATGATCCTTTTAAAAACATGCAACGCGTTTCTCAGCTTAAAGACGAGACGTTTAATCAGGCTTGTCTTTGAGCCTTACCTAGATGTCACAGCTAATGCAACATCCAGCCTGCCTATTTGCACTAGCCATCTATATAGTGCCATCTTACTTGTCTTTTGAGTGACCCATTTGGGATTTTTTTTAATCTGTTTCATAAATTACACAGTCTATACTATGAGGTGCCCTTTTTTTTACCTTGTAGATACATATTGGTTTTCCCGCAAGGGACAGTCAAGACAAAATTAAACTTTCATGATTCAGATAGGGAATGCAATTTTAAACAACTTTCAAATTAAATTTTCTCATCAAATTTGCTTTGTTCTGTTAGTATTCTTTTTTTAAAAGCTAAATCTAGGTAGGCTCAAACTGATTTCTAAACTGTTGAAAACCACCTCTTATCTCAGTGCATTTTGACAGTTTTTCAGTTAGACTATGCTAGTTCATGTGTGTTATATAGATAACGTGCTCACTCCTGTGGAGTTATTTAGTAGTCAGCACTGATTGGCTAAAATGCATGTCTCTTAAAAGAACTGAGATAAAGGGGCAGTCTGCAGAGGCTTAGATATAAAGTAATCACAGAATTAAAAAGTGTATTAAAGGGACAGTCAAGTTAAAAAAAAAAATGTTCATGATTTAAATAGGGCATGTAATTTTAAACAACTTTCCAATTTACTTTTATCACTTTTTTTTTTTTTTTTTTTTTTGGTATTCTTAGTTGCAAGCTAAACCTAGGAGGTTCATATGCTAATTTCTTAGACCTTGAAGGCTGCCTCTAATCTGAAAGCATTTTGACAGTTTTTCACCACTAGAGGGCGTTAGTTCATGCGTTTCATATACATAACATTGAGCTCACGTGCGTGAAGCTCCTAGGAGTGAGCACGGATTGGCTAAAAGGCAAATCTGTCAAAAGAACTGAAATAAGGGGGCCTTTTGCAGAGGAATAGATACAAGGTAATTACAGAGGTAAAACATGTATTATTAGAACTGTGTTGGTTATGCAAAATTGGGAAATGGGTAATAAAGGGATTATCTATCTTTTTAAACAATAAAAATATTCAAGTAGACTGTACCTTTTAAAAAGAGGAGCTGCACAACGCAGGCAGCACAAGTTCACACAGCAGGTAGCCCGGGTGCATAGTCAGCGCATAAGGCAGGCAGCACAGGTTCACACCGCACAGAGCAGGCAGCCCGGGTGCATAGTCAGCACACAGGGCAGGCAGCACAGGTTCACACCGCACAGAGCAGGCAGCCCGGGTGCATAGTCAGCACACAGGGCAGGCAGCACAGGTTCACACCGCACAGAGCAGGCAGCCCGGGTGCATAGTCGGCACACAGGGCAGGCAGCACAGGTTCACACCGCACAGAGCAGGCAGCCCGGGTGCATAGTCGGCACACAGGGCAGGCAGCACAGGTTCAGACCGCACAGTGCAGGCAGCTCATGTAAGATGTCAGGGCAGAGGAAGTAGGTCAGGAACAAGCAAATGAACACAAGGCAAAATGCTATGGGAGACTATTTGGCAATTGAGTGGCTTTTCAAGACTGACAAGTGTTTAAAGAGTCAAATAGGCATAAACATGCTGTAGACGTCATGTGCACAGGAGAGACCAGAGCTGTATACAAGTAAACCCACGCACCCTAACTCAAATACACTAAGTGCACTTTTATTTACAAACTAAAGTGACAATAGTGCATTTCAATTACAGTTATTATTATACTGTTGCATTATACTGTGAAATTATTATTGCAAGAATAATAGCTGTAAATGTGCTTACAACATCCCACTGCTAATATGTTAGCACATTTTTTTCTCCAAGTGCGGTCAGCAAATGTTCATACAAGCAGCCTATTACAATGTCTGCAGCGGCTCATGTGCTAAGTAAAAGGTCTTAAAGGGATACTGAACCCAATTTTTTTCTTTCATGATTCAGCTAGAGCATGCAGTTTTAAGCAGCTTTCTAATTTACCCCTATTATAACATTTTCTCCATTCTCCTTGTACCTTTAATTGAAAAAGCAGGAATGTAAGCTTATGAGCCGGCCCATCTTTGGTTCAGCACCTGGGTAGCGCTTGCTGTTTGGTGGCTAAATGCAGTCACCTACCAGAAAGTGCTATCCAGGGTCTGAACCAAAAATGGCCCAGCTCGTAAGCTTACATTCCTGCTTTTATAAATAAAGATACCAAGAGAACGAATAAAATTGATAATAGGAGTAAATTAGAAAGTTGCTTAAAATTGCATGCTCTATATGAATAATAAAAGAAAAAAATTGGGTTCAGTGTCCCTTTAAGTTAGTGGTGATAGCTTACAACAGAAGCATTTTTGCAAACACAGGTAGTTTAGTAATTCTATCTGAAACACACTTGTATAATTTTAAATGCATGTTTTATGCCCCTTTAGTTAAGAAGGTTACGCTTATTTGAAATCATATAAGTGTAACAGGCGGATATCACTGTTAAGGTCAGCGTGAGAGTTCACAGGTTTAATTATGGTAGTATCTCTTGCATATTATTATTTTTCTTAAAATCTAATAGTGGTTGCTAAGAATACAATTACAGGGTAACCTACCTGCAAATAAAGATAGTTACGCTGCTATAATCTCCCAACATCCATTCAGTCTTTGCCTCCATCCCATCCTGAGTATTAACTGTAATCACTTATATAGAAAGGAGATTGTCGCCAGGGTCAGAATAACCAGGGTGCCACACAGAGTTTAGGTTGAGGGCGAATCATTTGCAAAGTTGTTTAGAATTGCATGCTCTATCCAAATCATGAACGTTTGACTTGTGTCCCTTTAAAGAGACATTAAAGGCATGTTTTCCTTTGTAGCATTTAAAGAAAAGTATTTCAAAATGTATCTTTATTGTTCAAATAGACATCAATGCTGGGGATGTTTTCCCTGTCCTTATTGTATTTTACTCTGTATGCTTTATGTGTCTATTTCTTTTTGACCATGTTCAGTGTCATTGTGTGCCCTACTTTTGGACTCTGCACTAAGGAAAGTGTCTGTACTTTACAAAGAAATGATAATAATAAAATCACTGCAAATGTACAACCTATGTGGTCTCCCCTGGCTATGCTCTAATGCCAGACACATGTAAGTTACCAGGGCAGATGTAATACAAATTTCTCTCATTTACCTTACCTTGATAACTTGATAATTTTACAGCAAAAAATTAATTTTCTTTCATTTAATTGGCAAGAGTCCATGAGCTAGAGACGTATGGGATCTACAATCCTACCAGGAGGGGCAAAGTTTCCCAAACCTCAAAATGCCTATAAATACACCCCTCACCACACCCACAATTCAGTCACAGGGATGTGAAGGGAGTATCGCCTTTTGAATGCAAGGGTTTTCCTCACGGGAGATCTATTTCATAGGTTCTCTGTTATCGGTCGTAGAGATTCATCTCCTACCTCCCTTTTCAGATAGATGATATACTCTTATATTCCATTACCTCTACTAATAACCGTTTCAGTACTGGTTTGGCTATCTGCTTTATGTGGATGGGTGTCTTTTGGTAAGTATGTTTTCATTACTTACTCTCAGCTATGGTTTGGCACTTTATGTATTTATATCAAGTTCTAAATATATGTATTGTGCTTATATTTGCCATGATTCAGGTTTCAGTATATTTCCTTTTGCAGACTGTCAGTTTCATATCTAGGAAATGCATTTTTTAGGAAAATGTATTTCTTACCTGGGGTATAGTCTTTTTTCAATTGACTGTCATTTTAAATTCGCGGGCAGAATTAGGCTCGTTTGGGCGCAAAATGCCAAACTATATTGCGTCATTGCTCGAGATTTTTTTTGGTGTGAAGTTATGTTCAATGTCGCAAATTCGTCATTTCCGGCGTCTTTGTCTACGCCGAGTCCTTTCACAAGGTTGTGTCTTCAATGACGCGAGTGTGTCATTTCTGGATGTTGTTAGCGACAAAAAAATTTTGTGTTTGTTTGTTTGTGCGTCATACTTGGCGCCAAATATTTTCATTATTTTAAACCCCATTCCTATATGCCTCTTGCCTTTTTTCTCTATCAGACGGCTATGCTGTTTGCATTTTTTTTCCATTCCTGAAACTGCCATATAAGGAAATTGATAATTTTGCTTTATATGTTGTTTTTTTCTCTTATATTTGCAAGATGTCTCAATCTGATCCTGTCTCAGAAATCACTGTTGGAATTCTGCTGATTGATAACAGTTCTGCCAAAGCTAAGTACATTTGTTGTAATCTTGTGGCGATTATATCTCCAGCTGTGGTTTGTAATAAGTTGTCATGATAAACTTTTACATACAGAGAATGTGTCCATCAGTAATAGTACATTGCCTGTTGCTGTTCTTTTAACATCTAATGTACAAGATATACCTGTGAATTTATAAGAATTTATTGCTGATTCTATTCAGAAGGCTTTGTCTGCCTTCCCGCCTTCTAATAAATGTAAAGGTCTTTTAAAACTTCTCATAAAGTTGATGAAATTTCAAATGACCGACAACATACTGAATTATCCTCCTCTGATGAGGATCTATCTAATTCAGAAGATCCTTCCTCAGATATTGACACTGACAAATGTACTTATTTATTTAAAATGGAGTACATTTGTTCTTTGTTGAAGAAGTGTTGATTATATTGGATATTGAGGAGACTAGTCCTCTTGATATTAAAACTAGTGAACGTTTAAATTCTGTTTATAAACCTCCTGTGGTTATTCCAGAGGTTTTTCCAGTTCCTGATACTATTTCTGATTTGATTTCTAAGGAATGGAAAAGGCCTGGTACTTATTTTATTCCTTCTTTATGGTTTTAAAAATTGTATCCTTTGCCAGCAGTTAGATTGGAGTTTTGGGAAAAGATCCCCAAAGTTGATGGGGCTATCTGTACTCTTGCTAAACGTACTACTATTCCTATGGAAGATAGTACTGCTTTTAAAGATCCTTTAGATAGGAAACTTCAATCTTATCTAAGGAAAGTTTATTTATTTTCTGGTCTTCTTCTTAGGCCTGCAATTTCTTTGGATGATGTTGCAGCTGCTTCAACTTTTTGGTTGGAAAATTTAGCGCAACAAGTATCTGATCATGATTTGTCTAGCATTGTTAACTTGATTCAGCATGCTAATAATTTCATTTGTGATGCCATTTTTTATATCATTAAAATTGATGTTAAATCTATGTTTTTAGCTATTTTAGCTAGAAGAGCTTTGTGGCTTAAATCTTGGAATGCTGATATGACTTCTAAGTCCAGATTGCTATCTCTTTCCTTCCAAGGTAATAAATTATTTGGTTCACAGTTGCATTCAATAATTTCAACTGACACTGGGGGGAAGGGATTTTTTTACCTCAGGATAAAGATCTAAGGGTAAATCTAGAACGTCTAACCATTTTTGTTCTTAAATAAGGAACAGAAACCTAATTCTTCCCCCAAGGAATCTGTTTCCAATTGGAAGCCTTCTTCAAATTGGAATACATCCAAGCCATTTAAGAGATCAAAGCCAGCCCCCAAGTCCACATGATGGTGCAGCCCTTATTCCAGCTCAGCAGGTAGGTGGTAGATTCAATTTTTTCAAAGATGTTTGGATCAATTTGGTCCAAAATCATTGGATTCAGAATATTGTCTCTCAGGGGTACAGAATAGGATTCAGAGTAAGACCGCCTGTGAGAAGATTGTTTTCTCTCACGCATTCCAGCAAACCCAGTAAAGGCTCAGGCTTTCCTGAAGTGTGTTTCAGACCTGGAGTTATCTGGGGTAATCATTCCAATCATTCTGGGGTTTTATCCAAATCTATTAATTGTCCCAAAGAAAGAAAATTAATTCGGACTAGTTTTGATCTAAAAATTTTGAATCGATATGTAAGAGTACCAACTTTCAAAATGGTGACTATAAGGTCTATTCTGCCTTTTGTTCAGCAATGGCATTATATATGCCCACGATAGACTTACAGGATGCATATCTTCATATTCCGATTCATCCAGATCGCTATCAGTTCCTGAGATTCTCTTTTCTAGACAAGCATTACCAATTTGTTGCTCTTCCTTTTTGGCCTAGCGACAGCTCTAAGAATCTTTTCAAAGGTTCTCGGTGTCCAACTCTCTGTTATCAGAGAGCGGGGTGTTGCGGTGTTTCCTTATTTGGACGATATCTTGGTACTTGCTCAGTCTTTACGTTCTGCAGAATCTAACATGAATCAACTACTGTTGTTTCTTCGAAGACATGGTTGGAAGATCAATTTACCAAAAAGTTTTTTCATTCATCAGACAAAGGTAACCTTTTTAGGTTTCCAGATGGATTCAGTGTCCATGACTTTGTCTTTAACAGACAAAAGACGTTTGAAATTGGTTGCAGCCTTTCGGAACCTTCAGTCTCAGTCATTCCCTTCAGTAGCTATGTGCATGGAAGTTTTAGGTCTCATGACTGCAGCATCGGACGCGATCCCCTTTGCTCGTTTTCATATGAGACCTTTCCAGTTTGTATGCTGAACCAATGGTGCAGGGATTATACAAGGTTATCACAATTAATATCCTTAAATCCCAATGTCTGACTTTCTCTGACTTAGTGGTTAGATCACCATCGTATAATTCTAGGGGCCTCTTTCGCTCATCCAACCTGGACTGTGATCACAACAGATGTGAGTATTTCTGGTTGGGGAGCTGTTTGGGGATCTCTGACAGCACAAGGGGTTTGGAAATCTCAAGAGGCGAGATTACCAATAAATATTTTGGAACTCCGTGCGATTCTCAGGGCTCTTCAGTTTTGGCCTGTGTTGAAGAGAGAACCGTTCATTTGTTTTCAGACAGACAATATCACAACTGTCAATCATCAGGGTGGAACTCACAGTCCTCAAGCTATGAAAGAAGTATCTCAGATACTTGTTTGGGCGGAATACAGCTCCTGTCTAATTTCTGCAGTACATATCCCAGGTATAGACAATTGGGAAGCGGATTACCTCAGTCGTCAGACTTTACATCCGGGATAATGGTCTCTCCACCCAGATGTGTTTTCTCAAGTTGTTCAGATATGGGGGCTTCCAGAAATAGATCTGATGGCATCTCATCTAACCAGAAACTTCCAAGGTACCTGTCCAGGTCCAGGGATCCTCAGGCGGAAGCAGTGGATGCGTTGACACTTCCTTGGTGTTATCAACCAGCTTATATTTTCCCGCTTTTAGTTCTTCCTCCAAGAGTGATCTCTAAAATCATAATGGAACAATTGTTTGTGCTGCTGGTGGCTCCAGCATGGCCTCACAGGTTTTGGTATTTGGATCTTGTTCGGATGTCCAGTTTCCAACCTTGGCCACTTCCATCTCAAATCATTAAATTTAAAGGTATGGAAATTGAATGCTTAGTGCTTAGTCATAGAGGTTTTTCTCACTCCGTGATTAATACTATGTTGCAGGCTCGTAAATTTGTTTCTAGAAAGATTTATTATCGCATTTGGAAGACTTACATTTCATAGTGTTCTTCTCATAAATTCTCTTGGCATTCTTTTAGAATTCCTAGAATTTTACAGTTTCTTCAGGATAGTTTGGATAAAGGTTTGTATGCAAGTTCCTTGAAAGGACAAATCTCTGCTTTTTCTGTTTTATTTCACAGAAAGATTGCTAAACTTCCTGATATTCATTGTTTTGTGCAGGCTATCCAGCCTGTCATTAAATCAATCTCTCCTCCTTGAAGTCTTAATTTGGTTTTGAAGGCTTTACAGGCTCCTCTGTTTGAGCCTATGCATTCTTTGGACATTAAACTAATTTCTTGGAAAGTGTTGTTTCTTTTGGCCATCTCTTCTGCTAGAAGAGTTTCTGAATTATCCGCTCGCTGTGAATTCTAACAACATTATTAGAGAAATTGTTGTTTCTTCCTTGTGTCCTAATCCTAAGAATTCTTTGGAGAGATCTTTACATTCCTTGGATGTGGTGAGAGCTCTGAAATATTATGTTGAAGCTACTAAAGATTTCAGGAAGACTTCTAGTCTATTTGTTACCTTTTCTGTTTCTAGGAAAGGTCAGAAGGTTTCTGCCATTCTTTGGTTTCGTGTTTAAAGCTTTTGATTCATCAAGCCTATTTGGAGTCGGGTCAAGCCCCGCCTCAGAGCATTACAGCTCATTCTACTAGATCAGTTTCCACTTCCTGGGCTTTTAAGAATTAAGCTTCAGTTGATCAGATTTGCAAAGCTGCTACTTGGTCTTCTTTGCATACATTTACTAAATTCTACCATTTTGATGTATTTGCTTCTTCGGAAACAGTTTTTGGTAGAAAAGTTTGTCATGCAGCTGTTTCAGTTTGATTCTTCTGCTTTTGATTTAAGTTGTTTCCTTTCATTTATGAGAATAAACTTATATTTTGGGTTGTGAATTAATTTTATCAGCGGAAAATGGCTGTTTTTATTTTTATCCCTCCCTCTCTATTGACTCTTGCGTGGAGTTCCACATCTTGGTTATTGCTATCCCATACGTCACAAGTTCATGGACTCTTGCCAATTACATGAAAGAAAACATAATTTATGTAAGAACTTACCTGATAAATTCATTTCTTTCATATTGGCAGGAGTCCATGAGGCCCGCCCTTTTTTATGGTGGTTATGATTTTTTGTATAAAGCACAATTATTTCCAAATTCCTTTGTGGATGCTTTATTACTCCTTTCTTTATCACCCCACTATTTGGCTATTCGTTAAACTGAATTGTGGGTGTGGTGAGGGGTGTATTTATAGGCATTTTGAGGTTTGGGAAACTTTGCCCCTCCTGGTAGGATTGTATATCTCATACGTCACTAGCTCATGGACTCTTGCCAATATGAAAGAAATGAATTTATCAGGTAAGTTCTTACATAAATTATGTTTTTTTGTCACTAAAACAAATTCATCATATAGGTCAAACTTGCTTTTTTAATTACCCCAACATATAACTAAAACCTTCGGAACACCATTATTAAATAGGCACTAAATCCATCCTAATCAGTTGGAAACTTAACCAGCCGGATAAATGTAGCTAGTTTCATTTGCTATGCGTATTAAGAAGCATACACCCTTCTTTTGTTCCTGAATAACAGTTGCCTGATACTTGTACGTTCTCAGAAATTGCCAAGGTTTTTTAGTTCAGCATTTGAAGGAATTGACTTGTGACTTAATTAATTATATATTAGGCAATTTTGTAGAGACATCCGTTTCTTAGAATAGAATGTTTTTAAAAAAATCTAAACTTTAGGTGGTGCAGCTGCTGCTTGCAGGGGTTAAATACAGTTGCAGGGTCACTAGTGCTAAATTTACATATGCTTTAAATAATTAGATATACAATTATTTATTATTAATTTATTATTTCTTAACTCTTTGATTAACACCTTTTTATGTTCCTGAACGCAGCAAGAACATACATAGTGCATGTGTAACAGTAAGTGATTCACTAGTACTTGAAATTAGGAACCTGTAGATTTTTGTGTTAAATTAGATAATCATATTTTTCTAACATATGTGCTGCTGAATTACAGAATTTCCCTGTAATGTCATGTAATTAGTCAGTGATCTATACCCTTTCTGTTATATTTATGTAAGCTCACTGTGACAAGCCTAGCAAGAAAAGGTTTAATAGAAAATAAAGTCAATATACCTTTAGAGCTAGATAACAAGTGGAGCGCTAATGTATTAATAACCAGCCATTACAAGTGGCTGGTTATATCTACTGCAAGCTTGTGGTAGCAAATAACGCTTATAAAATTAACCAGAGATCAGATGTCTGGTTAATTTTATAAATGTGCATTTTTGTTTTTTTAATAAAATAACTGCGCTAGGCAGTATTTTGGGGGTAAAGTTGGCGGGAGTGGAGTGTTAGAAAAACAAAATGGCACTGGAAAGTGACTTTACATTGTGGTCTATGGGAACTGTGTGTTCCCAGTAAATATATATATATATATATGTATATACACATATTAACACATAAATATATATGTAAACAAGCATATACATATATATTTAGAATTAGCTGCCATCGATGTACGAATTACCCCCTTTGCTGTGCTTTGGTTCTGTGCCGTGTATGTCACATTCAGAACGAGGCTCCCATTGGAGTCTATGGAAGCACGCTCTCGTGAGCGCAATGCTTCCCAGCAATGAGAACGCTTTGCTGTCAACTTGTAATACCAGCGAACATTAGCATGCGCTAGTATTACTCAGTGGAGGGCAAATATCGGTTTCACAAAAGCAATATTTAGCGCTCCACAGTTCAAAAGTATGAACAATAATATTATAATAATAAAAATAATAACGTCAAGTGCATTGCAGACATGATCTATTCTATATATACGAGAAGCAAAGTGCCTGCATTTGTGTCTATGCCGCACTTGGACTTTACGTGTGCAGTGTTGCAGTTCTGTTTTGACAACAACATGTTTAACTTGCTGAGCAATGAAGCCATTTTATAAACCATTCCGGATCACCTGCACTGAGTTTTCCTATAGATCTCTCAGCACAGGCTGGAAAGCCTCACTAATAAGCAGAAGACATCACAGAATAAAGGCTAACTCTGCTTGTGCCTGTAATATCTGTGACATCACAATTACCAGTACAGACATGTGCAACTTGTCTAAAATGGGTTTCAGTAAAATCTTGGATGTCTGCCCTTTTAACTGTTACAAAGTTGGCACTGTGGTGAAACACATCTAGCTTGTTGCACAGTTATATAATTGTTTAGTAAGCGCCGCTGATATGGTTTGAGTGAAACTTAATGAATAAAGGGAGATTAGTTTCAAAATTTTTATTTCCTGTAAAAGGTTTTATTATGAATATTGAAGAAACTTTACAATGCGCTTTCACTATATATTTTAATTTAAATCTGACAAATTATATTTCTTTCATGTAATTAGCAAGAGTCCATGAGCTAGTGACGTATGGGATATACATTCCTACCAGGAGGGGCAAAGTTTCCCAAACCTCAAAATGCCTATAAATACACCCCTCACCACACCCACAATTCAGTTTTACAAACTTTGCCTCCGATGGAGGTGGTGAAGTAAGTTTGTGCTAGATTCTACGTTGATATGCGCTCCGCAGCAAGTTGGAGCCCGGTTTTCCTCTCAGCGTGCAGTGAATGTCAGAGGGATGTGAGGAGAGTATTGCCTATTTGAATGCAGTGATCTCCTTCTACGGGGTCTATTTCATAGGTTCTCTGTTATCGGTCGTAGAGATTCATCTCTTACCTCCCTTTTCAGATCGACGATATACACTTATTTATATACCATTACCTCTGCTGATTCTCGTTTCAGTACTGGTTTGGCTTTCTACAAACATGTAGATGAGTGTCCTGGGGTAAGTAAATCTTATTTTCTGTGACACTCTAAGCTATGGTTGGGCACTTTGTTTATAAAGTTCTAAATATATGTATTCAAACATTTATTTGCCTTGACTCAGAATGTTCAACTTTCCTTATTTTCAGACAGTCAGTTTCATATTTGGGATAATGCATTTGATTTAATAATTTTTTCTTACCTTCAAAAATTTGACTTTTTTCCCTGTGGGCTGTTAGGCTCGCGGGGGCTGAAAATGCTTCATTTTATTGCGTCATTCTTGGCGCGGACTTTTTTGGCGCAAAAATTCTTTTCCGTTTCCGGCGTCATATGTGTCGCCGGAAGTTGCGTCATTTTTTGACGTTATTTTGCGCCAAAAATGTCGGCGTTCCGGATGTGGCGTCATTTTTGGCGCCAAAAAGCATTTAGGCGCCAAATAATGTGGGCGTCTTATTTGGCGCTAAAAAATATGGGCGTCGCTTTTGTCTCCACATTATTTAAGTCTCATTTTTCATTGCTTCTGGTTGCTAGAAGCTTGTTCTTTGGCATTTTTTCCCATTCCTGAAACTGTCATTTAAGGAATTTGATCAATTTTGCTTCATATGTTGTTGTTTTTTCTCTTACATATTGCAAGATGTCTCACGTTGCATCTGAGTCAGAAGATACTACAGGAAAATCGCTGTCTAGTGCTGGATCTACCAAAGCTAAGTGTATCTGCTGTAAACTTTTGGTAGCTATTCCTCCAGCTGTTGTTTGTATTGATTGTCATGACAAACTTGTTAAAGCAGATAATATTTCCTTTAGTAAAGTACCATTGCCTGTTGCAGTTCCTTCAACATCTAAGGTGCAGAATGTTCCTGATAACATAAGAGATTTTGTTTCTGAATCTATAAAGAAGGCTATGTCTGTTATTTCTCCTTCTAGTAAACGTAAAAAATCTTTTAAAACTTCTCTCCCTACAGATGAATTTTTAAATGAACATCATCATTCTGATTCTGATGACTCTTCTGGTTCAGAGGATTCTGTCTCAGAGGTTGATGCTGATAAATCTTCATATTTATTTAAAATGGAATTTATTCGTTCTTTACTTAAAGAAGTTCTAATTGCTTTAGAAATAGAGGATTCTGGTCCTCTTGATACTAATTCTAAACGTTTGGATAAGGTATTTAAATCTCCTGTGGTTATTCCAGAAGTTTTTCCTGTTCCTAATGCTATTTCTGCAGTAATTTCCAAAGAATGGGATAAATTGGGTAATTCATTTACTCCTTCTAAACGTTTTAAGCAATTATATCCTGTGCCGTCTGACAGATTAGAATTTTGGGACAAAATCCCTAAAGTTGATGGGGCTATTTCTACCCTTGCTAAACGTACTACTATTCCTACGTCAGATGGTACTTCGTTTAAGGATCCTTTAGATAGGAAAATTGAATCCTTTCTAAGAAAAGCTTATCTGTGTTCAGGTAATCTTCTTAGACCTGCTATATCTTTGGCTGATGTTGCTGCAGCTTCAACTTTTTGGTTGGAAACCTTAGCGCAACAAGTAACACATCATGATTCTCATGATATTATTATTCTTCTTCAGCATGCTAATAATTTTATCTGTGATGCCATCTTTGATATTATCAGAGTTGATGTCAGGTTTATGTCTCTAGCTATTTTAGCTAGAAGAGCTTTATGGCTTAAGACTTGGAATGCTGATATGGCTTCTAAATCAACTCTACTTTCCATTTCTTTCCAGGGTAACAAATTATTTGGTTCTCAGTTGGATTCTATTATTTCAACTGTTACTGGTGGGAAAGGAACCTTTTTACCACAGGATAAAAAATCTAAGGGTAAAAACAGAGCTAATAATCGTTTTCGTTCCTTTCGTTTCAACAAAGAACAAAAACCTGATCCTTCATCCTCAGGAGCAGTTTCAGTTTGGAAACCATCTCCAATCTGGAATAAATCCAAGCCAGCCAGAAAGGCAAAGCCTGCTTCTAAGTCCACATGAAGGTGCGGCCCTCATTCCAGCTCAGCTGGTAGGGGGCAGGTTACGTTTTTTCAAAGAAA
This sequence comes from Bombina bombina, assembly GCF_027579735.1. Classification (NCBI taxonomy): domain Eukaryota; kingdom Metazoa; phylum Chordata; class Amphibia; order Anura; family Bombinatoridae; genus Bombina; species Bombina bombina. The sequence goes on along the minus strand of NC_069503.1, from coordinate 396,595,032 downwards.
TTTGGATCAATTCTGTTCACAATCTTTGGATTCAGAACATTGTTTCAGAAGGGTACAGAATTGGTTTCAAGATGAGACCTCCTGCAAAGAGATTTTTTCTTTCCCGTGTCCCAGTAAATCCAGTAAAAGCTCAAGCATTTCTGAATTGTGTTTCAGATCTAGAGTTGACTGGAGTAATTATGCCAGTTCCAGTTCAGGAACAGGGGATGGGGTTTTATTCAAATCTCTTCATTGTACCAAAGAAGGAGAATTCCTTCAGACCAGTTCTGGATCTAAAAATATTGAATCGTTTTGTAAGGATACCAACGTTCAAGATGGTAACTGTAAGGACTATCTTGCCTTTTGTTCAGCAAGGGAATTATATGTCCACAATAGATTTACAGGATGCATATCTGCATATTCCGATTCATCCGGATCATTATCGGTTCCTGAGATTCTCTTTTCTGGACAAGCATTACCAGTTTGTGGCTCTGCCGTTTGGCCTTGCTACAGCTCCAAGAATTTTTACAAAGGTTCTCGGTGCCCTTCTGTCTGTAATCAGAGAACAGGGTATTGTGGTATTTCCTTATTTGGACGATATCTTGGTACTTGCTCAGTCTTTACATTTAGCAGAATTTCATACGAATCGACTTGTGTTGTTTCTTCAAGATCATGGTTGGAGGATCAATTTACCAAAAAGTTCATTGATTCCTCAGACAAGGGTAACCTTTCTGGGTTTCCAAATAGATTCAGTGTCCATGACTCTGTCTTTAACAGACAAGAGGCGTCTAAAACTGATGGCAGCTTGTCGAAACCTTCAGTCACAATCATTCCCTTCGGTAGCCTTATGCATGGAAATTCTAGGTCTTATGACTGCTGCATCGGACGCGATCCCCTTTGCTCGTTTTCACATGCGACCTCTTCAGCTTTGTATGCTGAATCAATGGTGCAAGGATTACACAAAGATATCTCAATTAATATCTTTAAAACCGATTGTTCGACACTCTCTAACGTGGTGGACAGATCACCATCGTTTAATTCAGGGGGCTTCTTTTGTGCTTCCGACCTGGACTGTAATTTCAACAGATGCAAGTCTCACAGGTTGGGGAGCTGTGTGGGGATTTCTGACGGCACAAGGAGTTTGGGAATCTCAGGAGGTGAGATTACCGATCAATATTTTGGAACTCCGTGCAATTTTCAGAGCTCTTCAGTTTTGGCCTCTTCTGAAGAGAGAATCGTTCATTTGTTTTCAGACAGACAATGTCACAACTGTGGCATACATCAATCATCAAGGAGGAACTCACAGTCCTCTGGCTATGAAAGAAGTATCTCGAATTTTGGTTTGGGCAGAATCCAGCTCCTGTCTAATCTCTGCGGTTCATATCCCAGGTGTAGACAATTGGGAAGCGGATTATCTCAGTCGCCAGACGTTGCATCCGGGCGAATGGTCTCTTCACCCAGAGGTGTTTCTTCAGATCGTTCAAATGTGGGAACTTCCAGAAATAGATTTGATGGCGTCCCATGTAAACAAGAAACTTCCCAGGTATCTGTCCAGATCCCGGGATCCTCAGGCGGAGGCAGTGGATGCATTATCACTTCCTTGGAAGTATCATCCTGCCTATATCTGTCCGCCTCTAGTTCTTCTTCCAAGAGTAATCTCCAAGATTCTGAAGGAATGCTCGTTTGTTCTGCTGGTAGCTCCGGCATGGCCTCACAGGTTTTGGTATGCGGATCTTGTCCGGATGGCCTCTTGCCAACCGTGGACTCTTCCGTTAAGACCAGACCTTCTGTCACAAGGTCCTTTTTTCCATCAGGATCTGAAATCCTTAAATTTAAAGGTATGGAGATTGAACGCTTGATTCTTCGTCAAAGAGGTTTCTCTGACGCTGTGATTAATACTATGTTACAGGCTCGTAAATCTGTATCTAGAGAGATATATTATAGAGTCTGGAAGACTTATATTTCTTGGTGTATTTCTCATCATTTTTCTTGGCATTCTTTTAGAATTCCGAGAATTTTACAGTTTCTTCAGGATGGTTTAGATAAAGGTTTGTCCGCAAGTTCCTTGAAAGGACAAATCTCTGCTCTTTCTGTTCTTTTTCACAGAAAGATTGCTATTCTTCCTGATATTCATTGTTTTGTACAAGCTTTGGTTCGTATAAAACCTGTCATTAAGTCAATTTCTCCTCCTTGGAGTTTGAATTTGGTTCTGGGGGCTCTTCAAGCTCCTCCGTTTGAACCTATGCATTCATTGGACATTAAATTACTTTCTTGGAAAGTTTTGTTCCTTTTGGCAATCTCTTCTGCCAGAAGAGTTTCTGAATTATCTGCTCTTTCTTGTGAGTCTCCTTTTCTGATTTTTCATCAGGATAAGGCGGTGTTGCGAACTTCTTTTGAATTTTTACCTAAAGTTGTGAATTCCAACAACATTAGTAGAGAAATTGTGGTTCCTTCATTATGTCCTAATCCTAAGAATTCTAAGGAGAAATCGTTGCATTCTTTGGATGTTGTTAGAGCTTTGAAATATTATGTTGAAGCTACTAAATCTTTCAGAAAGACTTCTAGTCTATTTGTTATCTTTTCCGGTTCTAGAAAAGGCCAGAAAGCTTCTGCCATTTCTTTGGCATCTTGGTTGAAATCTTTAATTCATCTTGCCTATGTTGAGTCGGGTAAAACTCCGCCTCAGAGAATTACAGCTCATTCTACTAGGTCAGTTTCTACTTCCTGGGCATTTAGGAATGAAGCTTCGGTTGATCAGATTTGCAAAGCAGCAACTTGGTCCTCTTTGCATACTTTTACTAAATTCTACCATTTTGATGTATTTTCTTCTTCTGAAGCAGTTTTTGGTAGAAAAGTACTTCAGGCAGCGGTTTCAGTTTGAATCTTCTGCTTATGTTTTTCGTTAAACTTTATTTTGGGTGTGGATTATTTTCAGCAGGAATTGGCTGTCTTTATTTTATCCCTCCCTCTCTAGTGACTCTTGTGTGGAAAGATCCACATCTTGGGTAATCATTATCCCATACGTCACTAGCTCATGGACTCTTGCTAATTACATGAAAGAAAACATAATTTATGTAAGAACTTACCTGATAAATTCATTTCTTTCATATTAGCAAGAGTCCATGAGGCCCGCCCTTTTTTTGGTGGTTATGATTTTGTATAAAGCACAATTATTCCAATTCCTTATTTTATATGCTTTCGCACTTTTTTATCACCCCACTTCTTGGCTATTCGTTAAACTGAATTGTGGGTGTGGTGAGGGGTGTATTTATAGGCATTTTGAGGTTTGGGAAACTTTGCCCCTCCTGGTAGGAATGTATATCCCATACGTCACTAGCTCATGGACTCTTGCTAATATGAAAGAAATGAATTTATCAGGTAAGTTCTTACATAAATTATGTTTTGTTTCCACTGAGAGGCTGAAGTGAATTTCATGGAATTCAGAATGTTGAGGCACCTACATGTTGCACAGTGATTGTTTGATATATGCAGAAGCACATTTATATTTGTCTCTAATTGGCCACAGAAGTGGAGATAAGATAAACAGTGAGTCCTTTCAATGTGTGTGACCCTGGGCAGCAGAAAAAAATGCTTTCAACACATTCATTTTATAAGTAGATGCAATAATTCATTTAATTCAGATATTAAAGTGTCTTTAATATCCCTTTAAGTTGTATGTGTCCTATCAAACATTATTATTTATTTATTTTTTATGCGAATGCAGAGCAACCCTAGATTACCCAGTAAATCTATCAGTTAGACAAAATAGTAAACATTTACAGAATAATACAAAGTCTATTCAAGATTACTTATATTATAACACCTACAAAATGCCTGTGCCTAGGGCAGCTAGATATATAGAGTCAGCAAAATATTGGGGGGTAGTTCTGAAGTATTACCACTCATGTGCTCTCTAAGGGCCAGATTACAAGTGGAGCGCTAAATATCGCTTTAATGAAAGCGATATTTGCGCTCAACTGTGTAAAACCAGGCACGATAATGTGCACTGGTATTACAAGTTAGTGGCAAAGCGAACACAAGTTCGCATCGCTTGGAAGCATTGTGCTCACAAGAACAAACTTCTAAAGGCTCCTATGGGAGCCTCGTTCTGATGCCGTCAGAGACAGCATCAAAACTTCAGAGCTAGAGAAGGGCGTAAATCGATCAGCAATGGCAGCAAATATATATGTATATGCTGATATACATATATATTTATGTGTTAATTTGTGTATATACACATACGAACACTTAAATTTATATGTATATAAGCATATACATATATATTTACTGGGAGCACACAGTTCCCATAGAACACAATGTAAAGGCACTTTTCAGTGCTGTTTTTTTTTTCTAACACCCCACTACCACAAACTTTAACCCCAAAATACTGCCTAGTGCAGTTATTTTATTAAAAAAATATAGATGCTGCTATTTTTATTTTTTAGTAAACTACACTTTTTTGTGGCCATATGGGGCAGATTTATAAAATTAACCAGAGATCTGATCTCTGGTTCATTTTAAAGGCACTAATTGCTGATCTCTGGTTAATTTGCCCATTTGTGGGAGCTCGATAACTTAACACTCCACTTGTAATCTAGCCATAATTGTTTTGCTTACTAATTTTATTGAAAATGAATAATCTCAACATGCCTGGTGTGGTTGAGTAACCCCTGTAGTTTCAGGCCTCTTGTTGTGAGAAGTATATAAAAAGCTACATTTTGAGGTAAAATAGAGAATTTTCTCGTGCACAGGAAAACAAATAAAAAATAAAAAAAAAGAATTACAACACTGAATGTCTGATTGCTTTCAAAATCGCCATTAAATGTAATCTACTTTAGCCCATAGCTTGCAAAACATCAACACTGTGGAATTTAATTTGGCCACTATGGCAGTTAGTAAAATAATAATTCTGTTGTATGAGAAATAAATGAATGTTCAAGAAAGCTTTTCCCATGAACTCTACAAAAAAGCTGTCTGCATTTTGAACGTTCCTAGTGTAATGAGGTAATTGCGTTGGTGCGGTAGTCAAGTCATGCTTTTTAGGCAAAGCTATATAAGGTAGCCTTTTATATATATCTCAATATTTTTTTTTACACATGTGAGGCGTTTACTGGTGTTTTATATAAAATCAAATGGGAATGTATTTCATAGAGTTCATGTAAAATCATTGCTTCTGTGATCTGGTGCAGTCAATAAAAATAGTGACCAACCAGGAGGTGATCAGAAGAAAGCAGTAATTATGGTTGTGATCAGATCTCAGATCAGACCCCATTGTTTGTAGCCCTACTACATTATCTGCTCATATTAGACCTCTGCTCAGATCCCATTGTTTATAGCCCCAGTCATATCTGTTTATATTAGGTCTTCGATCAAACACATGGGGGCCGAAATGATCAAGACTTGAATGGCGCTTGATGCCCCTGTTTCCCGCGCAACCGCTGCTCCATAACTTGTCTGCCTGCTTTGAGGCCGATTAGACTGAACGGGCTGATTGACACCCCCTGCTAGCAGCCGATTGGTCGTGAATCTGCAGGGGGCGGCATTGCACAAACAGTTCACAAGAACTGCTTGTGCAATGATAAATACCGACAGCGTATGCTGTCTGCATTTATCGATGTGCGGCGGACATGATATGCAACTTCATCCATATGCTGTACAGTATGAAAATGTCACCTGTTTCTCTAGAAATCAGAAAGTCCCATAATACATTATAGCAGTGATGTATTTATGTTTTGTGCTGTCCTAGGCACTCAAAATTCTGCTGCCCCCCCCAAAGGTTTTAGGCCGTTTTTCCACTTATTATTTTGTGGGGTCATTGTGTGTGATGTTTTTGTTTTGTTTGTTTTTTAATAACAATTAACCCTTTCGTGACAGGGTTAAAGTGCCTACATCGGAACAACTGTTCCGATGTAGACAAATTGAAACTACGCGATCGTGCATACGATCGCGAGATTTCAATTATTGGATCGCATCTGGGGGGCGTCCCTACAATCCTAGGAACGCCCTCCAGACCGCGATTAAATCCCTGAAGCACAGAAGGCTTCAGGACAGCCGTTAGTTATGACGTTCCATTCCGTCATAACGGCTTTAAAGCCCAGTCTAATTATGACGGAATGGAACGGCATAACGGCTTTAAAAGGTTAAAAAGAAAATGGGCTAGCAAAACACTTGTATACATAATTGCATGCATCTCATACCATTTTCTCCCTGAGAGAAGGTGAGAGAAAAGAATGGGAGTGGAAAAAGTGAGAGAACGGAAAGCAGGAAGGGAGGGAGAGAGAGAGAGAGAAGAGAAAAGTGGTGGGGGAAAGAAAGGAGTGAAAGAACGGAGCAAGGGAGGGAGTTTAGAGAAAGAAGGGAGGGAAAGAGGAGTGAGTCGAGGGAGGGAGTCAATTGATGAAGGGAGGGAGAAAGCAAAAGAGGAAGGGAGGGAAAGAAGAATACACTTTGAAACAATCACTGCCCTTTACATGCAACAACACACAGTAATTACCATTTTTCAAGTAAAGAAAATTTTTAAGTGTCCGTTTACTATTTACTCCATGGGTTCATGAATGCAGAGAAAGCAAGCTATTAGCATCCAGTCTGTTAGTTACTAAGACCTGCAATAAGCACTGCACTGGCAGACTCACCACAGCTGATAAGGGGAGGCAGCATATCGGCACAAGGTCTTCTCCTCCAACCTTACCTTGGAAGCATATCCATGGTCAAGTTTCTCACCGAGAACGCTTCCACTGCAAAAATGCCGGTGGCTCTAAATGAAGCAATGGTTTAAAGGAGCACTGCCTGTAAAGAGCGACCTTAATCGGTGCATGTGCCTTGTCTTCTCTGTAAAAGCCTGCACTTTATAGCTCACTGTACTGTATGCTGGCTTTTAGAGAGAGGATAGGACAGATGTGTTGCCCTAGGCACCGGCCTTGTTGGCCTAGGCCATACTACGCCACTGCATTTTAGCAGTGCCATTCCTGGCAACCTGTAGTCTGTATGTAATATCTATATATTTTTTTACTTATTTATACATTTAATTTACTGTATTTATTTTAACCTAAACATGTTTTTATTTATATGAACCTTTCTGCCAGTTATTTAAATTGACAAGAAGATAACAGAATGTGCTATTTTTTGCTGTACTAAACACCGGCACATGATGATACCTCAGAAGCAGCAAACTCTGCAACACTGGCTCTGATTTCCGTTTTTTAGTTTGATGATAGTTGTCCTTTTGATAAGAATATTAAAAGCCCAATATCAGCTTCATGTCTTGAATCAGAGAAGCATTTTACTTTGAAAGAGAGGCCACACGCTCTAACTAAGCCGCATCATAAAGCTGACAATCATTTTATGCTTGTTTTGAGTTGAGAACCAGAAGCATTGGGGAATGTAGTAATTTGCCTTCTTAATTATAGAAGTGATGTTTATTACTATGGCTTTCTAATCATAGAACAGTTCATTACTATGTCTAGTGTGCTCTAGATTAGTGGTGTCTGGAAGCTCCATCAGTCACCCTTCAGCAAGAAATTACTTTAGGTTGGCAAAAGACAGAGTTAGGAAACTGCTATTTGCTCCCACAATCCAAACCTCACCCTGAACATGGCAGTGTTAAGCTCAGTGAATTATATTCCTTGTATCCTATATGTCTTTTAAAGAAGCAATGTAATGTAAAATCTGCACATTTTGCTACTGTGGTTTCTCCATTGAGGTTTTGGGGCTAAATTTCCATTCCTCTAACACATCTTAAATTTTAGAACTGTGGAGGTGAAGGTGTTACAGGACATGACTGGGTCAGCATATTGCTATTTTAATAAGCAGTTCAGTAGCCTGTTTGTTCTTTCAACTTGGAATTCAGCAGTGATAAATGTTACAGATATGAATTCACGCATTGTGTAGCGGTAGGCTTATATACGCATATACTGCAAGATTTACGTGAATACAAATAAAGGGAGAAATACTAACTTTGAACTTTTTTTTTTTTTTTTAATGTGTTATTTCCCACGTTATTTTTTTTTAAACTAGGATTTCCAGTTAGAACCAGTAAATATATTTATGCATTAACAAGTTATAAAATCACATATTTTATCAAGTATTTCTGTTACCAACAAGAAATAGGAAGAAAAAAAAGAAGCACAATTTTACTTTTTGCAACATGCTAATATTAATTGCATGTAAACAAGGGTTAGGTAAAAGTAAGGTGAAGAACAAGAAAACAGGTATCTGAGCACTCGAGGGGCAAAACTGTGTATAAAAGTATCTTTATTTAACAAAGGTTAAAAACTGCATCTTAATGCAGGAAGACAAGGACAGCAATCCTGACGCGTTTCGCGCCCCCTGGTGGCACTTAGTCATAGGAATGGGTGCTGGAGGTGCTGGCCGTAAGTTTAAGGAACACCCAACCAATCATGGCCCTGAAACAAGGCACATATGGGGGCTGCTCCAACAGCAACAGGAAGTGCCTGACTGTGTACTTTGAAACATTTTTTTTCAAGTGGAACATAAAAAAAATTCAGTACTATGTCCCCTTAAAGCAGAGCTTTCCAAACTTTTCATGTTGGTGACACACTTTTTAGACCTACATCATTTTGCGACACAATAATTAAGTTGTACTAGCAAACTGGAGGTTAAACTAAGTTTTAAGAGATACAGAAAATACATAAAGTATATAATAACAAAATGTATTTACAAGTAACAGTATGTATGTGCAAGAATTAAAAAAAAGTTTAACACCACCAATAGCTACTTACTATTTTAATGGGATGTATGAGAAGATACTCACATTTAATCATCAAGCATTTTTAAGCTTCCACTTCCTATCCAAATATAAAGAGCAGGAGCAGCAATGCATTACTGGGAGCTAGCTGCAAAAAAAAACCCCACTTTTACTTCTGACTTCAGCTCAGCGTTTAAGCTGCTGCCCTCAGAACTCTGCGAGTCTGACTGACTACTGCCCGCACTGCAAACACACTACTATCCCACTCACTGACTACACATGCAGCCATGAGCTGATCGAGGACACTACACGTGCAGTCACGAGCCAATGTGCCGCCAATGGTAATAGTTTCAGTTCCGGCTAAACTGTGCCAATAGGGTAAGAAGATCTGTGACCCACAAGGTATCAATCACATGTCAACCCTGTGATATGCATAGCAGGCAGAAGGAAAGTCAGAAACTCAAAACATTTTTAATAAAATTTTAAATTAAAAAAAAATTGTGCTGAAGCAGGGACACACTAATGTGTCATGACACACAGTTTGGAAAGCATTGCCTTAAAGGATTACTTTCTGTTATAATTTTTAAGCTAAACAACTAACATATTAACGTTAATAAACATTAATTAAAACCTACTGACCTATATTTTCTCCAAAACGAAGTTTCATAACGTTCTAAAAGTTATATCTTTTATTCGCTGATGATGTCACGTTATGCTGCCCACTATTTTCAGCACTGAGTGTTCAAAATACTTAAACCAATAACTTTGTGTTTAAAGCGCCATTTTGAAACCTAGGTATTGTAAACGGATTGGTACAGAGCAAAGGATACCCACGGAGTGGGTTTGGAAAACAATTAAATTTGCAGACAAGATTTCTGATATACGGTAGAGATATGTTAATGAAATGCTATTGATAAAAAGCGTATTTGGGGTAGTTAGTTAGTAACAGGCATAGAAAATATTTACTTACAGTGGCCCTTTAAAGGGACAGTAAAGTTAAAATTAAACTTAAAGGGACAGTCTACACCAGAATTGTTATTGTTTAAAAATACAGATAATCCCTTTATTACCCATTTCCCAGTTTTGCATAACTAACACAGTTATAGTAATACACATTTTACCTCTGTGATTACCTTGTATCTAAGCCTCTGCAGACTGCCCCCTTATTTCAGTTCTTTTGATAGACTTGTATTTTAGCCCATCAGTGCCCTCTCATAAGTAAATACACGGGCATGAGCACAATGTTTTCTATATGGCACACACAAACTATTGCTGTCTAGCTGTGAAAAACTGTCAAAATGCACTGAGATAAGAGGTGGCCTTCAAGGGCTTAGAAATGAGCATATGAGCCTACCTAGGTTTAACCTTCAACAAAGAATGCCAAGAGAACAAAGCAAAATTGATGAAAAAGTAAATTTGAAAGCTATTTAAAATTGCATGCCCTATCTGAATCATAAAAGTTTAATTTGGACTTGACTGTCCCTTTAATTTGATTGGTTAGGACATGACATTTTTAACAACTTTCTAATTTACTACTATTCTCAATCTGCTTAGTTTGCTTGGTATCTTTTGTTAAAGAGTAATCCTAGGTGAGTTTAGGAACATGCATGTGTCTTAAACCATCTGGCAGCGTTGTTTGCAACATTATTTATAGCAATGTTTCATGTAGTTACAAACACTGCTGCCATAGACTGCTGTTGACTTGTGTATATGTATGTATGTATATATATATATATATATATATATACATACTGTGCCCTAATATTGGCACCTTTGGTAAATATGAGCAAAGAAGGCTGTGAGAAATTGTCTTTATTGTTTAACCCCTTAACGACTGAGGACGTGCAGGGTACGTCCTCAAAAAAAAGTCAGTTAACTACCAAGGACGTACCCTGCACGTCCTCAGGCTGGAAAGCAGCTGGAAGCAATCCTGATCACTTCCAGCTACTTTCTGGTTATTGCAGGATGCCTCGATATCGAGGCATCCTGCAATAACATTTTTTAGCCATCCGGTGCAGAGAGAGCCACTCTGTGGCCCTCTCTGCACCGGAGATCGGTGGCTCTTTTCGTTGGTGGGTGGGAGCCGGTATGGGAGGCGGGTGGCGGCCATCGATGGCCCTGCTGATCTGGAGGGGAGCGGGATCGTGGGCGGGGATGTCCGGAGGCGTGCACGTGCCCACCCCCCCATGCAGCGGGTGGGAACCGCTACACTACAGAAAAAAAGTGCACAAAAATGAAAAAATGGGGGGGGGGGGGGAATATATAAAAAAAAAAATCAGTAAGGTGGTGGGGGTTAGTCTGTGGGGGGGGGGAGCTACACTACAGAAAAAAACTTAAAAAAAAAACCCTTTTTTTTTTGCAAACTGGGTACTGGCAGACAGCTGCCAGTACCCAATATGGCCCCCAATAAGGCAGAGGGGGAGGGTTAGAGAGCTGTTTTGGGTGGGATCAGGGAGGTTGGGGGCAGCCGTATTTAGCCGCCTTCTAATTACCAAAAAATAAGGCCAAAGTCATATATGTCTGCTATTTCTGAACAAAGGGGATCCCAGAGAAGCATTTACAACCATTTGTGCCATAATTGCACAAGCTGTTTGTAAATAATTTCAGTGAGAAGCCTAAAATTGTGAAAAATTTTGCGTTTTTTTTAATTTGATCGCATTTGCCGGTGAAATGGTGGCATGAAATATACCAAAATGGGTCTAGATCAATACTTGGGGTTGTCTACTACACTACACTAAATCTAAAATTAACCCTACAAGCTCCCTACAAGCTCCTAATTAACCCCTTCACTGCTTGGCATAATACACGTGTGGTGCGCAGTGGCATTTAGCAGCCTTCTAATTATCAAGAAGCAAAGCCAAAGCCATATATGTCTGCTATTTCTGAACAAAGGGGATCCCAGAGAAGCATTTACAACCATTTAGCCTATAATTGCATAAGTTGTTTGTAAATAATTTCAGTGAGAAACCTAAAGTTTGTGAAAAAGTGAACAATTTTTTTTATTTGATCGCATTTGGCGGTGAAATGGTCGCATGAAATATACCAAAATTGGCCTAGATCAATACTTTGGGATGTCTTCTAAAAAAAAAATATATACATGTCAATGGATATTCAGGGATTCCTGAAAGATATCAGTGTTCCAATGAAACTAGCACTAATTATGAAAAAAAGTGGTTTGGAAATAGCAAAGTGCTACTTGTATTTATGGCCCTATAACTTGCAAAAAAAAGCAAAGAACATGCAGACATTGGGTATTTCTAAACTCAGGACAAAATTTAGAAACTATTTAGAATGGGTGTTTTTTGGTGGTTGTAGATGTCTAACAGATTTAGGGGGTCAAAGTTAGAAAAATTGTGTTTTTTTCCATTTTTTCCTCATAATTTATATTGTTTTTATAGTAAATTATAAGATATGATGAAAATTATGGTATCTTTTGAAAGTCCATTTAATGGCAAGAAAAACGGTATATAATATGCGTGGGTACAGTAAGTGAGTAAGAGGAAAATTACAGCTAAATACAAACACCGCAAAAATGTAAAAATAGCCTTGGCCCCAAACAAACAGAAAATGGAAAAGTGCTGTGGTCATTAAGGGGTTAACTTTTTGATCTTGTTTTAAAAAATACACAAAAATACTCTGCTCTCATGGATATCAAACAATTGCAAACACAACACAGGTTTATCCAAAAAAATAAATCTTTGTTAAATATATGTGTGGCACAATTCATATGAGAAAAATATATTGGAAGTATATTCCCATTGATCTTTTACATTTTTTAGTACACCTGGGTGACTAGGAACAGGACATTGTTCAACCATGACTTCCTGTTTCACAGGGGTATAAATAAAAGAATAAGAGGTAACACATAGGCCTAATTCCCTTAGTCATTTATCACAATGGGTAAGACCAAGAAGCAGCAAAAGTTGTTGAGCTTCACAAAATGGGAAGTGGCTATCAGAAAATAGTAAAAGCATTGAAAATGCCACATTCCACCATCAGGGCAATAATTAAGAATTTCTAGTCAATGAATCAACCTGGAAGAGGATGTGTGTCTATATTGTCTCAACGCATTGTGAAGAGGATGGTGTGAGTGGCCAAAATATCTCCAAGGATCACAGCTGGAGAATAGCTGAAGTTAATTACGACTTGGGGTCAAAGTCTCAAACTACAATCCGACGTCACCTGCATCACCACAAGTTGTTTGTAAGGGTTTCAAGAAAAGAGCCTCTACTCTCATCCAATAATAAACTCAAGCATATTTAGTTTTCCCAGACACTACTGGAAGTTCAAATGGGATAGGGTTCTATGGTTAGATGAAACCAAAATAGAGCTTTTTGGCTATAAACAACAGAGGTGGGTTTGGTGCACACAGATAGGTAGTCATATTGAAAAGTACCTCATGCCCATGGTTAAATATGGTGGTGTCTCTTTAATGTTTTGGGGCTGTTTTTCTGCTAGAGGACCTCGACATTTTGTTAGGATACATAGCATCATGGACTCTATCAAATATCAACAGATATTAAATGAATACCTGACTGCCTCTGCCAGAAAGCTTAAAATGAGCCATGGTTGGATCTTCCAGCAAGAAAATCATCCAAAAAAACATCAAAATCAACACAAACATGGTTTACTCACCACAAAATCAAGGTCCTGCGATTACCATCCCAGTCCCCTGACTTGAACCCATAGAAAACCTCTGGGGTGAACTGAAGAGAAGAGTCCACCAGCATCAACCTCAAATTTTGAAGTATCTGGAGAGATTCTGTATGGAGGAATGGTCGCGGATCCCTTGCCATGTATTCTCCAACCTCATAAGGTATTATAGATGAAGACTCAAAGCTGTTATCTTGCCAAAGGGAGGTAGCACAAAGTATTGACTAAAAGGGTGCCAATAATTGTGCAACTTGTATATTTTTTCTTTTTGATAAACCTGTGTTATGTATGTATGTATATATATATATATATATATATATATATATATATATATATACATACACACACACACACACACACACCAAACTGCTTAAAGGGACACTGAACCCAAACATTTCTTTCGTGATTCAGATAGGGCATGAAATTTTAAGCAACTTTCTAATTTACTTCTATTATCCATTTTTCTTCGTTCTCTTGCTTTCTTTATTTGAAAAAGAAGGTATCTAAGCTTTTTTTTGGTTCAGACTATGGATAGCGCTTTTTTATTGGTGGATGAATTTATCCACCAATCAGCAAGAACAACCCAGGTTGTTCACCGAAAATGGGCTGGCATCTAAACTTACATTCTTGCATTTCAAATAAAGATACCAAGAGAATGAAGAAAATTTGATAATTCTTCAAATAGGAGTAAATTAGAAAGTTGCTTAAAATGGCATGCTCTATCTGAATCACAAAATAAGAAAATTGGGTTCAGTGTCCCTTTAATGAAAAAAAATTAACGAGTGCTTTTCTTAATTTTTTTCTTATTTTTTTCTTATTCACACACACACAGCTTACCTATCTTCACCTTGCACCCCTCACAGACACAGAAGGGAATAGTAAGGGGGAGACCATGAATATGCCGTGTGTGCATTGGCTGATAGTCTTTGAGACGGCCTACCATGCACACATTGGCTGAAATGCAGGCAGAAGGGCTGCCCAACACTTCCCAGATGCGGTCCCTTCTTTAGCTAAATAAGACAAGGGCTGACAAGTAGCGCTTGTCTTATTTAGGATGTCCGCAGGTCAGGTGCCCTTGAATTTATCACAGGCACTGAGGGGCCTGAAATTTACCAGTGGTGGGCTTTATGCAGCACGCCGTACCTCTGCCTTACGGGGACATAAAAATGTTATTATTGCTCTGTTTGTGCAATAATAAAATGCTCTGTCACTTGCTTAAAATTGTGTGTTTAACCCCTCAAAGAGGTTATATACACAGGTAAAGCCAGCTCCAAAGCAGCCATGCACTGCTATGACTAAGCTGAACACATCTAGTGACCCAATGACAATAGGTATATGCATGTAACCACCAATCACCAGCTAGTTCCCAGTAGGGCTTTCTGCTCCTCAGCCTACCCATCTATGCTTTTTAACACCCCCTGATTGAAGTCTGTAATCTAATTGCATAGTCTGTATTCCCCAGATTCAGCTCCCAAAATGTACTTAAAGTATATTAATCTCATGGTTGGTATGGCATTTCTACTCTGTAAAGGTACATCAAACGTTCATGATTTAAACTTTCACATAAAGAATGTGCTTCTATTATCAAATTCTTTTAAATATCTTTGTTGAAACATAGCCCCTTTCTATAAGTGCAAATCTAGATACACTCAGGAGAGTACACATCTTAAAGGGACATGAAACCCAGATTTTTTTCTTTCATAATTTAGGTAGAGCATGCAATGGTAAACAACTTTCTAATTTACTTCTATTATCTAATTTGCTTAATTCTCTTGATATTAGTTGCTGTAAAGCATATCTAGATAGGCTTAGTAGCTGCTGATTGGTGGCTGCACATGGATGCCTCGTGTGATTGGCTCACCCATGTGCATTGCTATTTCTTCAACAAAGGATATCTAAAGAATGAAGCAAATTAGATAATAGAAGTAAACTGGGATGTTGTTTAAAATTGTATTGTCTATCTGAATCATGAAAGAAAAAAATGGGGTTTAATGTCCCTTTAAGATATATATGTATAACTTTGCAACAAGCATTTCTGTGATGTAGTGCTCAAGACACGTGCAAGCTCCTTAGCCTTCTTCTGTATGAGCTTGATTACAAGTGGAGAGCAAAAATATTAGTTTCATAATCACCAACATTAACTTAAAGGTAAACTTTTTTTTAATAAAAAAAAATATATATATATATATATATAATAGGTTTTTTTTTATACTTGGTCATTATTTCACACACTTGATAGCATTTTTTGAGTTAAATATCTATGTAACATAATATCTGTTATAGATGGTTTTATTGACGAATGATCTGTACATTGACAGTTTGTTGGTGAAGTGATAACGTGTTCCAGCACTCTCTTGCATGCTAGGGGCTTACACATTGCAGCAATGCCATCCTTTGCAGTATCTCTCCCTGAGCAACTTACTTTTCTTCCAGTTGAGCTGGATCTGTATTTGATGTTTATCCAGGGTGCATCAAGGAAAGTAGATAGTCTTGGTCTGGATTTCAGGACAGTGCAAATGTTGTATTTGCACTGACGTCCTACATATTCATCATTTTGCTCTCAGCTCTTAAACATGCAGGTCTGCTGCTTTCACAGCAAACCACAGACTGACCACAATACTGGAGAACTCCTGCATATTCCTTGAGTACTTTGTGGTATTGATATTGCCTTTCATTTTGTGGAAACTTAAACATACTACTTTTATAAATAGATAAAGTATCATAGAATTCAAAAAGATGACTAACCAGTATTAATGCCGCAAAATCAACAGAGAGACTCTGCCATACCCATAACCTATGAACATACAGAATCTGAAAGCCAAATTAAATAGTCGGTCAAGTTTACATGTGTTAAATATGCTGCTGTTTTCTCCAGTGTAGCTTCAGGAAATCCTATCATCATGGGGCCCTAGACCAATGTTATGACAGGCTAATAATGGCTGATAAATGAATTAATTACGTTTGTGCATGTGTATAGAGCTTGTATGACTTTTTTTTTTCATGTCAAGGAATTAAAGGTACACGGACACAAAGCTTCCAATATATCACCAGCCATTACTGACCCTCAACACTCCTAATTTTCTTTTAGGACTGCAGCATTAGCTGTGAAACAAAACAAACAACTTAGTTTAACAAAATAACACCTCTTAGTTATATTTTCAAAAGGCTTTAATTTAAAAATGTCCAGCTGGAGGGCTGAGTAATCTGTGCCGGAAGACTCAGCCCTGCATACGTCAGCATAAAACCTCAGCAAGATTGTTTTTTTTATAAAAATTCTTTTTTACCCATTGGAGCTTTAACAAATATCGCAGTGTGATTCCATTCCCTGCTGTTACTTAATTGTGTATTTTTGTTTGCAAAACAGCATATTCATTTAAAATTAGATATCTTTGAGTTATCTCTATCTTATCATGTTTGCTGTGGCCATTTACTGTGCATGCCGCATGTAGGAGGGTCAGGGTTTGTAATTTCAAACAATATACTCCTGCCTCTCGGGGTGGGGGGGGGGGGGCAACCACAAGTTCCAGAGGCAAATTACAACAAAAGCAGGCAAAATAAACTGTTGACAATTGTACAGTACCTCATTGCCTAATTTTATTTTGCTACCTAAAATGTTTTCCTTCCATTTGAATGATGTAGTTTGCAAATTTTGGTTGTTGTTGTTTTCTCAAATCAACTGTGAATCTATGTTTTAGATGTTACATTTTGTTCCTTCATTGTTTGCTCTCATAATCGTACAATAAAATTACATGACACAAAACATTGAAAGAATGATATATAATATTTGAATGTTCTTTCTAATTAAATTTGCTTAATATAAGCCAGGGACATGACATGAGAATAAGCAAAATATAGCATTTGGTTGTTAATTATCCTTCAATAACATCACAAGGCTATGAGACAAATAAAACAAATAAATGTTAGAATGTTGACCAAATGTTGGAAGTACCACTCATATGAAGATATGTGCTAAACGTTAAATGTCATTAAACAATTGTTTGTCCATATAATTACAAATCCCTTTTTGACCAAGCTGTTTGCTTATAAGTAGACGTGTGCATTCTAAGGTTCAGATGCCTCTGAGTGCGGAAGACGGATAGAGCGCAGTTTGTAGAACAGTTCAAACGGTTATCTCACTAAAAAAATAGACTTGGTTTGCTATCAGATCTTATCTTATCACTCAAATGCTTCCCTTTCTTATCTCTGTCTCTGTACAATACTTAGATAAAGCTCTAAAATATTAATTTTCAATTGTTATTTCTTTCACCTTCCACTGTGAGTGTAATATATTCTGCTTTCTGTATTTACATAGTTACTCAATAGCCTATACCTAGGTATATAAACTTTAGTATAGGCAGGGATATCACAGGCTAAATCAGCTATTAGTTTCTCAAGAACTCACTGGCATCAGTGTACAATAAGCTGAAACTGGTATTGACAAGTTAGAATAAACAATATGTATACAAATAGCAAAGTATTCAGTGTATAGTAGCATACATACTAAACATTACTATATATATATATATATATATATATATATATATATATATATATATATATATATATATCACAATCACATATACGACGCAGCATACAAGTTGCGTGTTTATATTTTACCCGTCGCCCGCAGTTTTTACTCCCATAAGCTAACATAGAACCGGTGTTGCCAGTCAGTATCATATATTCAGCGCAAGGACTTACGCCTGCAGAATGGAGAGATTTGACTCCATTTTCACCTCACCACACATAGGCTGGGGCAGCAAGTATAAAAGTACTGTAACACCTTGGAAGCCTCAGGGCTGTTTCTAGAGAATCTGACTCCCAGGGCAAAATTCCAAAATGCGCCCCCCTCACAGATTGTAAAGTCCCCCTCCTAGACCTTGCAAGTCACTCTGTCATTTAGAGGTCAGCTCCAAAGCAGCAGTGCACTACTGGGACCTAGCTTAACACATCTGGGGAGCAAATGACAAGAGACAAATGTGTGTTGTGGCCAACCACCAGTTAGCTCCTAGTAGTGCATTGCTGCTGCTAAGGATGCGTACATATGCTTTTCAACAATGGATACCAAGAGAACAAGAATAATGGAATTGTCTTAACATTTTTTGGTGTATCCTGAATTATGAAAGTTTAATTTTGACTTTTCTATCCCTTTAAATATGTCCTTTTTCTACTACAATGTTTTTTCCAAATATATTGATATTATCTAAAAATATCTTTATATCTTTTACTAATTGCCATTATATTTATACTTTTCTCATAGCTATGCATATTTATTTGTTTAATGCATACCAATCCCTTTAAATTCTTATACAAAATGTATCTACAAAACGTCCAATAGACTTTAAAGTTGAACTTTGCAAAAAAAGTCATCAGGTAAGGTTTTCTAAAGGATTGCAATATTTCACTGGTTGTATTTGTAACATATTTAGTTGTCTATTACAATTATTTTGAAAAATTATAACAATTTTTTTTTACAAAATTCACTATTAAAGTCTATCGACTAGATTACGAGTTTTTGTCGGTAAGGCTGTGCGGTGCTAACAAGCCTTTTTTTCTTACCGCTCACTTAAGACAAAGCTGGTATTACGAGTTTTCTTCAAGCCGGCATTAGCCTCAGAAAAGTGAGCGTTGAGCAAAATTTAGCTCCACATCTCACTGTAATACCAGCGTTGCTTACGGTAGCGGTAAGCTGGCAAAACGTGCTCATGCACGATTTCCCCATAGGAAACAATGGGGCTGAACTGGCTGAAAAAAAACCCTAACACCTGCAAAAAAGCTGCGTTCAGCTCCTAACGCAGTCCCATTGTTTCCTATGGGGAAAGAAAAGTTATGTCTGCACCTAACACCCTAACATGAACCCGAGTCTAAACACCCCTAATATTACACTTATTAACCCCTAATCTGCCGCCCCCGACATCGTCTCCACCTACATTAATAATTATAAAACCCCTAATCTGCTGCTCCGGACACCGCCGCCACCTACATTATCCTTATGAACCCCTAATCTACTGCCCCCATCATCGCCGAACCCTACATTATATTTATAAACCCCTAATCTGCCCCCCCACGTCGCCACAAATATATTAAATTTATTAACCCCTAATCTGCCGCCAACGTCACAGCCACTATAATAAATGTATTAACCCCTAAACCTAAGTCTAACCCTAACACCCCCCTAACTTAAATATAATTAAAATAACACGAAATAAAATTACTACTATTAAATAAATTAATCCTATTTAAAACTAAATACTTACCTATAAAATAAACCATAAGCTAGCTACAATATAACTAATAGTTACATTGTAGCTATCTTAGGATTTATATTTATTTTACAGGCAACTTTGTATTTATATTAACTAGGTAGAATAGTTATTAAATAGTTATTAACTATTTAATAACTTCCTAGTTAAAATAAGTACAAATTTACCTGTAAAATAAATCCTAACCTAAATTACAATTACACCTAACACTACACTATAATTAAATTAATTAAATAAATTACCTACAATTAAATACAATTTAATTAAATAAACTAAAGTACAAAAAAACAAACACTAAATTACAGAAAATAACTATTTAATAACTATTCTACCTAGTTAAAATAAATACAAAGTTGCCTGTAAAATAAATATAAATCCTAAGCTAGCTACAATGTAACTATTAGTTATATTGTAGCTAGCTTAGGGTTTATTTTATCGGTAAGTATTTAGTTTTGAATAGGATTAATTTATTTAATAGTAGTAATTTTATTTTGTGTTATTTAAATTATATTTAAGTTAGGGAGGGGGGGTTAGACTTATGGTTAGACTTGTAAATGTAATATAGTAGCGGCGACGTTGGGGCGGCAGATTAGGGGTTAATAAATGTAGGTAGGTGTCAGCGATGTTGGGGACGGCAGATTAGGGGTTAATAAAATTTAACTAGTGTTTGCGAGGCGGGAGGGCGGCGGTTTAGGGGTTAATAAATTTATTAAAGTGGCGGCGATGTCCGGTCGGCAGATTAGGGGTTAAACATTTTAGTTAAGTGTTTCCGATGTGGGGGGCTCGGTTTAGGGGTTAATAGGTAGTTTATGGGTGTTAGTGTACTTTTTAGCACTTTAGTTAAAAGTTTTATGTTACGGCGTTAGCCCATAAAACTCTTAACTACTGACTTTAGGAAAATTCCATTGAAAAGATAGGATACGCAATTGAGGGGTTTGCGGAATGCGAAAATCGCGGGAAAAAAGTGAGCGGTACACCTGTACCTGCCAGACTCGTAATACCAGTGGGCGTCAAAAAGCAGCGTTGGGACCCCTCAACGCTGCTTTTTAAGGCTAACGCAAGACTCATAATCTAGGCGTATGAGATTTTTGCACATAAATAATTTGATAAAGAACTGTAATAGCTGTTTATTTTTCAAATATATTATACACGCAGGCAGTAATAGACTGAGACATGCACTCCCAGACAGTAATAGACTGAGACATGCACTACCAGACACTAATAGACTGAGACATGCACTCCCAGACAGTAATAGACTGAGACATGCACTCACAGGCAGTAATAGACAGAGAGATATGCACACACAGACAGTAATAGACAAAGACATTCACACACCGACAGTAATAGACAGAGACATGCACACACAGGCAGGGATAGATAGGCATACACACACAGGCAGGGATAGATAGGCATATACACACACACAGGCAGTAATAGACAGAGACATGCACACACAGGCAGGGATAGATAGGCATACACACACAGGCAGGGATAGAAAGGCATATACACACACACACACACAGGCAGTAATAGACAAAAACATGCACACACAGACAGTAATAGACGGAGACATGCATACACAGGCAGGGATAGATAGGCATACACACACACACACTCAGGCAGTAATAGGCAGATACACACACAGGCAGGGGTAGATAGGCATACTCACACTCAGGCAGTAATAACAGACACAAACAGGCAGGGATAGATAGACACACACAGACTCAGACAATAATAGCAGGCACAAGCACTCACATGTGAGTTTGTGAAAACTTGCCATTGTCATTATGGATTAAATGACACATACACACACCCATCACTATTAAAGGGACATTATACACTAATTTTTTCTTTGCATAAATGTTTTGTAGATTATCTATTTATATAACCTATAAAGTTTTGTTTTTTTAATGTATAGTTTTGCTTATTTTTATTTTTTTTATTTTCAAATGTTTTTTATTTTTAACAATAAAAGTGTACAAACAACAGTACGAACTAGGCGTACTACATATACAGGTTACATGTACGTCAATGGGTAAGTATCAAATCACAGCAAGTATTAATGTCATAACAAAAATGGCTTAGCAATGCGGATTCCGGCTCTCCTCAACACACAAAGAGGAGCCAGCTGGATCTGGATACCATAGCATAAATGGGGGGGGGGGGGAGTGAAAAAGGGAGGGGGGGAAGAGGGAGGGGTGAGGGGACGTCTTAAGGGTCGAATTCACCATAGTATATGAGGATCACTTCTGCTATGAAAGGGAATGGGTCGAAAAGAGAGTGAGGGCCTTGTTTCCTTCTCTCAGATAAGAGCTTTCTATTTATGCCTCAAAGCTTGGGAGCCAATGGGTATTAAATCTGTCCTTCCAATCTGACCAGATTAACTCAAGAGTCTAATTTATCTCTAGTGTAGTATATATTTTTTTCCATTGAGTAAATGTAAGCCATCAAGGAAACTACGTCCGACCAAGTGGGGGGACTGGTTCTTTTCCAGGCCCTAGCTATTGAAAGCTTAACAGCAGAGAATAAATAAATGCATAGTGTACCCTGGAGTTTTGCTTATTTTTAAATAACATTGCTCTGATTTTCTGACTCCTAACCAAGCCCCAACGTTTTATGAGAATACCGTCAGATACCTACTCCAGCTTGCTCCTGTTTGGGTAAAGGGTCTTTTCATATGCAAAATAAGGGGGAGGGGGGGGTCTTATTTACCACTTGCAGTGGGCTTTCCAGCTACCTTTTCAACAAAGCTAAACTGAGAGCTTCTAAGTAAGTTTTTAAACAGTTTTTACTGGATTTTTATATCAGTATTTGTGCATCTTGTTCTTTATAGTAGTGTCTATTACATGCAGTTATATGAAAATGGGTGTATACTGTCCCTTTAACCTTTATTAAACAATAAGTAAATAAATACAAAAAAAAAGCATAATGTCAAAAAGATTTTTTTTTTTTATATTATTCAACAGTCCTTAACCGAAAACCTGTTCCTTAGTATGTGGAAACCCAAGTTTTTTAAAGCACTTTTTAAAATTAGCTCAGTAAAGCTAAAAATATGTACATATCATTATGTAAAGACCATGTATAATTTGTCATATGCATAAAACATCACCTCTTTAGTGACACAGATCAGTGAGATAGGAGACTGCTTTCCTCAGGGTGATTCCTCTCCTTTTTACTTTGTTTTAGCTCTAAGTAGTTATCCGGTCTTAACACTCCCCCTTTGTGATCTTGTTGCTCCATTAGTATGATTGACATCCAGTTCAGACAATTGACATAACAGCTTCCTTTTATATATATATATATATATATATATATATATATATATATATATATATATATTAATGTATATGCAAGTGATCTGTGTATTTTAACATTTGCTATACCAGTAGTTTATCAAGCAAGCACTGCCACTTTAACACAATTTTTTTTTTTTAAACTGCTCCCTAATGCTCCCTAATGCGCCCCGGGCCACTGCCCGGTCTGCCCGCCCCTAGATACGGCCCTGGGAAGCCTTAACAAACACCTAACGCATGCGCAATATCAACCCTTAAACCATCATCCCCCACATCTCAATAACTAATAAAAGTATTAACCCTTAATCTGCCAACCCCCCACATCACAAACTATATAACAAACATATTAACATCTAAACCGCCATCCCCTCACATCACAAACTACCTAATAAACGTATTAAACCGCCAACCTCTCCACATCGCAAAGTATCTAATTAACTTATTAACACCTAAACCACCAATCCCCCACAACGCAAATTACCTAATTAAACTATTAACCCCTAAACCGCCAACCAGCAAAACGCACATTATTAACCTAATAACTAAGCCCCCTAACTTACCCCCAATTAAAATACACTTACATAAAATAAAAAAATACTAACTTCAATAAAAAAATAATAATTACCACAAAAAATTAATTAAATAAACTAACATTACTCAAAATAAAAAACCTACTCTTACTCAAAATAACTCTTACTCAAAATAAAAAAACCTAACAGTACATAAAATAAAAAACCTAGAATTACAAAAAATTAAAAAAAGCAAACATTACAAAAAAATAGCAAACTAAATTATCCAGAATAAAAAAAGTTATTCCTATTTTAATATGTCCCCAAAATAAAAAAAAATCCTTTAATCTAACAAACTACAAATAGCCCTTAAAAGTTCTCCCTAACATTACAACCTAACTAAAAAAACCCTAATCTACCCAATACCCCAAAAAGGGCATTTTTATGGGCATTGCCCTTAAAATGGCATTCAGCTCTTTTACAGCCCATAAAAATAAAAAAAACCTAATCTAAAAAAAAACAAAAAAACAACAACAAAAAACACTGACAAAAAAACAAAAAAACTAACACTAGCCCCAAAATCAGTACTCACCATTGTTGAAGTCCGGTGATCCATCTTTTTCCCGGCTGCAAAAGGTCTTCATCCTTCGTGGGCCCATCTTCTATCTTCTTGGCGGAGGCGTGGTCGTAGGAGGCACGGATCCAGAGCAGTCGGTGGCAGCGGTCATCGGCGACATGGAGGTCTTCTTTTTTAGTAATTAATGTTTTTTTTGTTTTTTTTTATTAATTTTTAATGTAGTTAGTATTTTTTTATTTTATGTAAGGGTATTTTTTAGTGGATGTTACGTTAGGGGGCTTAGTTATTAGGTTATTACTTTGTGTTGTGGGGGTTGGCTTTTTGGGGGTTAATAGTGTAATTCAATACTTTGCATTGTGGGGGGAGGTGGTGGTTTAGGTGTTAATATTTTAATTAGGTAGTTTGCGTTGTTGGGGGATGGTGGTTTAGGTGTTACTATGTTTTTATTAGGTAGTTTGCAATTTAATTTTTTCTAGTCGGATTAGATTTTTACATATGGTTTCAACTTTTTGTTTCTGTTTTAAACTTACGCGATGATATACTGGCATGTCACTGGCGACGCCAGAAATGTGAATTTGCGCACATTTCTAAACATCGCCAGTTTGTTCGACTTACGGCAGCGGTTTATTTGATTCACCCAATCGAAGTCTTACTTTATAGCCTTTGGGACAGGCCTGGCAAGTTTGAAAAGTAACGTGCACTAATTTTGTATATTTGATATCATGGGTACATATTTATACACACATACATAAACATCTGTTGTTGTTTATAAAATGAACCCTTCATGGATGTATACACACATCTGTTATTTATAAAATTAACCCCTCATGAATATATACACACATCTGTTTATAAAATTAACCCCTGATGTATATATACACACATCTGTTGTTTATAAAATGAACCCCTCCATGGATAAATGCACACATATCTGTTGCTGTTTATAAAATTAACCCCTCATGAATATATACACACATCTGTTTATAAAATTAACCCCTGATGTATATATACACACATCTGTTGTTTATAAAATTAACCCCTCATGGATATATGCACACATATGTTGCTGTTTATAAAATTAACCCCTCAGGTAACCTAATATTTGACACATCACAACACCAACATGAGTTAACAATTATTTAATAATTATGTACAGCATAAGATGAACATTCCCCTAGATAAAAAACATATGTGCAATCCCTGAAATAAAAATCGCTTGTCTACAATGCAACAGCTTAGGTGTATATGCATTTGTTGGACAAAACTACATTTCCAATTAATCGGATAAGAACATAATCTAAAACTTTCCTTACCAAGTTTACCCAGCTGTATATATCCCATAAGGATCCTCTGCTGATGACAGCCAGGATGAGGCTGACAGCTCTGAAACAGCCCTGCAACTGGCATAGGTAATACTAATAATGCCAAAATTATACTTCTCAACGTTTGTTTATAATGGGTGTTTGCACCTCATAGAACTTATACAAAACTGGGGAATTGGTAATAAAGGAATTATCTTTCTTTTTAAACAACAACCATTCTGCTGTTAACTGTCCCTTTAAGTTCACTTACAAAGTCCATAAGGGTTCCACTGTCGTCACACCACACGCCAAACACATTGTCGATGTAGCGCCACCATACTGCTCCATATTCTCTGAATTTTTTATTCTCATAAATAATCCTCTCCTCAAATTCATTCATGAATAGGTTGGAGTATGATGGGTCGACATTGTAACCCATGACTCATCCTGAAACAAGAAATAGTTCCAGTATAGAATTAGCCTCAGTAACTCCTCAATGAAATCACTCTGAGCACATGAATATTTCTTGTTCACCATCAAGTTCTTAGTAATTATAGATATACCTGTTTCATGCTTTATAGAGGTATATAAGCTTTTTACATCCATGGTGAACAATAAATATTTTTCTGAGTGTAATTCCAGAGATTTAGCCTTGTCTAAGAAATGATTAGTATCTTTAAAGTAACTCGACATTTTCATTACTTCTGGTTGGAGTATCTTATCAATAAATTTGGAGATATTGGTATATACCGAGTCTACACTTGAAATGATAGGTCCCCCCAGGGAGACAGTAAAAGATCCCCAGGGAGACTTATACCTCTATAAAGCATGAAACAGGTATATCTATAATTACTAAGAACTTGATGGTGAACAAGAAATATTCATATGCTCAGATTAAAGGGACGGCCATGGGTTCCAATGTTGCCCCATCATACGCCAACCTATTCATGAATGAATTTGAAGAGAGGATTATTTATGAGAATAAAAAATTCAGAGAATATGGAGCAGTATGGTGGCGCTACATTTATGATGTGTTTGGCGTGTGGTGGGGTGACAGTGGGAACCCTTATAGACTTTGTAAGTGAACTTAACTCTATGGTAAGAGGTCTGGAATTCACAGTCACGTATGGGGAGGAATCTGTATCTTTCTTGGACACAAAATTGTATAAAAATGGTAATGGTCTGAGATTTTACCTGTATGTTTAAGATACAGATAAAAATACCTTACTTCAATACAATAGTTTTCACCCAAGAACATTGGTAATTTCCCTCCCTAAGAGCCAACTGCTAAGGGTTAAGGGAATAGTAAGCAGTGAGAAGGACTGTAAAGTTAGAATACAGGAAATGTGTAAAATGTTTACAGATAGGGGATATCCTCCTAAGCTAGTACAAAGAAAAGTGGAAGAAATAAAGAATCCCGTTGCCAAGAATACTAAAAGAAAAAAGGAAAATAGGATGGTTTTTGTGTCACAATACAGTCCTTTCAGTGATAGGATCTCTAAAATTATATGAAAAATTGGCACACTCTAAGTGAATGCAATCAGCAAATAGCTTTATTAAGAGAACCTCCCCTAATGGCATACAGAAGGGTGAAAAGCTTAAAAGATAATTTAATAAAAACAGACATGGAGCCTAGTAAGGGGTGTTTATTCAGACCCACATGGGCACTAAAAGAACAGGCAGTTTTCCAAGTTTAAACTGCATGATCTGTAGCTCAATCAATAAAGGCTCACATTTTTATCATCCACATAGTGGGAAAAAATATAATATAAATGGGTTTTACACATGTAAAACATCTTACGTGGTATATCTTATAAAGTGTCCATGTTCCCTGGTATACTTAGGGGAAACTACACAAAGTGAGGAATAGAATGAGCCAACATTGCTCTAACATCAGATGCAAAACATAGAGGCTCCTTTGTCCAAGCATTTCATAGATAAAGATAGAAGCGGAGAAGAAGGCGCCCCACAATAGTGCTTTATCAATGAGGATATAATATTCACGCACAAGATAAATGCACACTTACAAGATCCAAAGCACTTGAGATGTGCCACAGGTGCGATCTGAACTCCTGAGCTATTTATATGCTGTGTGGTATACCACCACCACTACACATCATTGCTATTATTTTTTGATTTTCTATCACGTTTATGGGAATATTTTACCTATGTGTTTATAGGCGCCTCTAACATACACAATAACACTTTATTCTTTATTTCATAGATAAAGGCCATGGAAAATAAGCCAATTGATATGGCAGGTCATTTACCCCATAAAACCTCCTAGAAATGGCATGGACAGATAAAGACTTCTAAAACAGAAAGAAATGTGGTGGATACATAAATTAGAAACATTAACCCCTAAGGGTCTTAATAAAGATTATGATCTAACCTCTTTTTTTCTAATAACATGCTTTCTTTTTCTGTATCGCATAATAGTATTGTCAATCTGTAAAACATATTAACCATTCATTATAACTCTTGATACAATTTCTTTATCTAACTGCATTAGCTCTATTTTATATTTTATGTATACATCTCCCTATAAGTATAGAGAACAATATAATGAAGTTATACAAAGTATTTATATATGCATTCAATAGTTAAGAAAGTAACACAATGTTTATTATACTGTCGAGAAATGTGAATACAAAAATTTCCCCTAGAGGGAGTCAATGTGTAACCAGAAGTTGTCTGGCACGAAAATTAAGGTTTAAAAGCTGTGCTAGAGTGTATTGAAACTAGAGCATGACTAAGGGGATGTACCCCGAAACATTGCTTATTTTACTGTCTTAAAAAGAGTGCTGAAAAGAATTCTGAGTGCTGTGGAAGTCTTTGGAATTCAGCATATGCTGTGGAGACTAGGCAGTGTCTCTTGTCCCACGTGCACTTTTCAGTGGTGCTGTTCCATTTCTGTATGTATAAGTAACACCCCCCCAACCCCAGTTTGTATGCCCATTGTATTAATGACAAAGCATTTTGGGATTTACTGGAAAAATACACTGACAATGCTGGCTAATATTCAAAAATCATTGTGGAAAACAAAATTGTGATCAACCCTAATATTATTTGAGGCAATATATGTTCGTGCGGCTATCGGCTAGAACTGACAGTAGAAGGAGATTTTAGCTTTTGAGTATTTGAAGTTGACCTCAATAGATGATATATTTAAAGGGCCATGATAAGTGAAAAATTACATTTTCTAATTTGACCCTGCACTACTATGTGTTTAACCTCCACAAAAGGGTTAAACACACAGTTGAAGTACTGCTCTTGACCCGCAGAGCACTGCTGGTCCTATGTGGAAACCACTGCTGATCCAGTCAGCAGCTCTAGTCGTGTAATTAGTGTTGTTGATTGGATCAGCAGGGGTTTCCGCTTAGTAGCAGCAGTGCTCGATTTGTCCTGAGCAGTAATTGTACTCTATGTTAAACCCCTTTACAGTGGTTAAACACACAGTAATGCAGGGTAGATATTCTTTAAATTACACAAATTAGAGCATGTTACTTTTCTATTATTATGACCCTTTAAATTTGTGGTCTTGCCTTTAATAACCATGGTTGTTCTTGTAGCTAAAATGCATCATGAGCATTCCAAAACGGTTTAATCTCGTCTGGGACGCATAAAATGGTTGTGTTGATTGGCTCAGCCTGCAGGAAAGAGAACGGCAAGAGAATGAACAAGAAACATATTTTGTTATTACAGTTAGTTTTAAAAGAAAAAAGTTTTATCCAGGACACATCCCTTTTTGAAGCCTTATTTTACTTGGAATACTTTTCAAAATCATTATGGAGCAAAACTGTCTTGAGAGTTTCAGGTTTCTAACTTGTTTTCAATATGATGCTGACCAGGTGGTTGTACACTCATATGAATTCCTGAATGTTTTGTTTTTTGACATTTTGTAGAAGGGATGAAAGAGTATAAAGTTAAGTATAATTCATGGGTAAAGAAATATAATCATTCTAAACCTGGGATAGTTAATCCCTTGTTGTACAATTACATTTTGGTGATTAATAACACAATCTTTATTTAGATGTGTGATTATTACATCAAGGATGATGTATTAAAATACTAAATAAATCATGGAAGTCACAAGTCGTCAAACTTTTTTAGGTGTCAGAAAAGGGTGTATATTGTGTGTGTATGTATTTGTGTGTGTGTTTGTGTACACACACAAATGTGCGCTGGTATTACAAGTGAGGTGCAATGCCGACACGGCCTTTCTTTCGCATTGCACAGAAGCATTGCACTCGCAATAGCATCATTCTATAGACTCCAAAGGGATTCTCGTTCTCATGCCATAAGACACGGAATGAGAACTAGCTGTAAAAGCTGACAAGAAAATATCACATGAACATCTCTATGTAAAAAAGGAAGATATTTTACCTCACAATTTCCTCAGCTCACCAGAGTAAATGTTCTGTAAAAAAATTTATATTTATGTTACTGCCCAGATGCAGGTAAAAAATAAAAGAAGAAATCTACAGCAGCCCATCAGCAGTGCTGAGATCATGAACTGTTTTACTGTGATCTCATGAGATTTCATAGTAAACTTCCTTAATGGGACAGTTTACTCCCTTTAATTTGCTCCCCATATTCCACTTTACCTGCTGGAGTGTATTAAATTGTTTACAAGTATTATCTTTACCCTTATTTGAAATAGTTGATTTAGCCTGTGGTATCCCCACCTATTTTTAAAGTTTCTGGCCTTAGGTCCAAGCTATAGATAAGCGGTGTAAACACAGCCAGCAGAATAAATTACACTCCCAGTGGGGTATTGAAGAGATAAGGTAATAAAATGTAAATTTTTTCATTGTTCTCTTCAATCATTAGTCTTTGGTCTGATTATACCTACAAGCTCAACCCATTTATTAGGTTGTGGCTTCAAAACACAAAATCAGCTATTTCATTCACAAGTAAAGCTTAAAAAATACATTCTCATACATTTTATACTCTGCAGCTGGTAAAAAAAATCAATTTGAAGCACATTAAGCGAAAAACAATTTTACAGTGTACTGTCCCTTTAAACTGAATAGAGAAATAACAAGTTTTCCTTTACAATGGGGTGTGAAAACTTGAGGTAAAATATCTTTCTTTTTTACAGGTGATATTTTCTAGTCAGCTTTTTACAGCTATGCTGCATCAGTTTCAAGTGCTTCAACATTTGGGTATCATGTCCCTTTAATATTATAATACAACCTTACACTTAAGTTTGGGGGCATTTGGAGCACCTTTTTAAAATTAACCAGATATCTGACCTCTGGTTAATTTACGGAGCGTTAATTGATACCGCAAGCTCACGGTAGCAATAACCAGCCACTTGTATTAAATTAGCGCTCCGTGTATTACAGATTTCCAGTTATAATACTAAAAAAATCTAGGCAGCTTAAAGGAACATTAGACAATACTTTTCATGCTATTCCCTCTAATTATATGTGCAGCCATTATGGAAACCTTAAAGGGACATTAAACACTTTGGTATAGTAATATAAAATGATA
Source organism: Bombina bombina (assembly GCF_027579735.1). Lineage (NCBI taxonomy): Eukaryota > Metazoa > Chordata > Amphibia > Anura > Bombinatoridae > Bombina > Bombina bombina. The sequence goes on along the minus strand of NC_069503.1, from coordinate 396,564,254 downwards.
AATTGTATGTATGTGTGTGTGTGTATATGTATATATATATATATATATATATATATATATATATATATATGATATAAAAAGTGTACACACCCCTGTTAAAATGTCATGTTTCTGTGATGTAAAAAAAAATGAGACAAAGATAAATCATTTCAGAACTTTTTCCACCTTTAATGTGACCTATAAACTATACAACTCAATTGCAAAACAAACTAAAATCTTTTAGGTGGAGGGAAGTAGAAATAAAAAACTAAAATAATATGGTTGCATAAGTGTGCACACCCTTAAACTAATACAGCACTCAGTCTTTTTGGGTATGAGTTTTTCAGCATGGCACATCTTGACTTGGCAAGATTTGCCCACTCTTCTTTGCAAAAACACTCTAAATCTGTCAGATTGTGAGGGCATCTCTTGTGCACAGCCCACTTAAGATCACCCCACAGATTTTCGATTGGATTCAGGTCTGGGCTCTGACTGTGCCATTCCAAAACTTTAATCTTCTTCTGGTGAAGCCATTCCTTTGTTGATTTGGATGTATGCTTTGGGGCGTTGTCATGCTGAAAGATGAAGTTCCTCTTCATGTTCAGCTTTCTAGCAGAAGCCTGAAGGTTTTGTGCCAATATTGTCTGGTATTTGGAACTGTTCATAATTCCCTCTACCTTGACTAAGGTCCCAGTTCCAGCTGAAGAAAAACAGACCCAAGGCATGATGCTGCCACCAAAATGCTTCACTGTGGGTATGGTGTTCTTTTGGTTATATGCAGTGTTGTTTTTGTGTCGAACATATCTTTTGGAATTATGGCCAAAAAGTTTAAAGGGACAGTCTACACCATAATTTTTATTGTTTTAGAAGATAGATAATCCCTTTATTACCCATTTCCCAGTTTTGCATAACTAACACAGTTATAATAATATACTTTTAACCTCTGTGATTATCTTGTATCTAAGCCTCTGCAAACTGCCCCTTTTTCAGTTCTTTTGACAGACTTGCAGTCTAGCCAATCAGTGCCTGCTCCCAGATAACTTCTCGTGCACGAGCACAGTGTTATCTATATGAAATACGTGAACTAACACCCTCTAGTGGTGAAAAACTGTTAAAATGCAATCTGAAAGAGGTGGGCTTCAAGGTCTAAGAAATTAGCATATGAACCTCCTAGGTTAAGCTTTCAACTAAGAATACCAAGAGAACAAAGCAAAATTGGTGATAAAAGTAAATTGGAAAATTGTTTAAAATGACATGCTCTATCTGAATCATGAACGTCTATTTTGGCCTAGACTGTCCCTTTAATCTTGGTTTCATCAAATCAGAACACAATTTGCAATATGCTTTTGGGAGACTTCAGATGTGTTTTGGCAAAATTTAGCTGGGCTTGGATGTTTTCTTTTCCGTCTTGCCACTCTAACCCATAGCCCAGACATATGAAGAATACGGGCGATTGTTGTCACATGCACCACACAGCCAGTACTTGCCAGATATTCCTGCAGCTCCTTTAATGTTGCTGTAAGCCTCTTGGCAGCCTCCCAGACCAGTTTTCTTCTCGTCTTTTCATCAATTTTGGAGGGACATCCAGTTCTTGGTAATGTCACTGTTGCACCATATTTTCTTCACTTGATGATGACTGTCTTCACTGTGTTCCATAGTATATCTAATGCCTTGGAAATTCTTTTGTACCCTTCTCCTGACTGATACCTTTTAACAATGAGATCCCTCTGATGCTTTGGAAGCTCTCTGCAAACCATGGCTTTTGCTGTAGGTTGCAACTAAGAAAATGTCAGGAAAGACCTACTATAACAGCTGAACTTTATTTGGGGTTAATCAGAGGCATTTTAAATGATGGCAGGTGTGTACTGACTCCTATTTAACATGATTTTGAATGTGATTGCTCAATTCTAAACACAGCAATATCCCCAGTTATATGCAACCATATTTTATTTTTTTATTTTTACTTCCCTCCACCTAGAAGTTTCAGTTTGTTTTTCTATCAAGTTGTACAGTTTATAGGTCACATTATAGGTGGTAAACGTTCTATATCGTGTGTATATCACCCCAAGACTCTATAAAATTTGGGAACCAGAATCAGAGGGCAAATGTCCGAAATGTACCAAGGTGCAGCAACAGCAAGTACAATCCAATATGAAGGCAAATGCACTCTCTGGGATTAAATCAATGTGATTTTATTGCGAAAACGTTTTCGGGGGCTGAGGAAGAAGTGAAGACCCCGAAAACATTTATGCAATAAAATCACATTGATTTAATCCCAGTGAGTGCATTTGCCTTCATATTGGATTTTATACTGTGTATGTGTGCGTATATATACGTGCCATGCCAAAATCTGATCTAATCCACATTCTGTGGTCCTGCCCCAGACTGTACAGATTTTGGGGCATGTTAACTCACTGGATAAACACCATGCACAATACATTGCTGATGCCTTAAACGATAATGTTCCTTAATTTTCAAGACATACCCAAAATGGAAATTATATTAATTCATAACGTTATCTTGCAAGCTAGGAAAACAATACTGAAATACTAGTTGAAGAGCGACCCCCCCTACCCCCACTCAACTCAAAAGAGATATTCACCAGCAGATGATATATGAACAGGCTGATGCTCTAGGGGACCTCCAAGGTAGGACTACACACTTTATGAAAAAATGGGAAACCTATATAAGCACACAGAATCAAACCCAACAAATTCAAATAATTTACCCAATCAGAAACACAGACTACATCCTCAAAGCGCAAATGAGGGGGGAGTGGTTACTCATCTTTGATAGGCAGTAAGCTTCACTAATAACAATGGCATACTGAGAGTTTGGGTAGCTGTGAGGAGGCACCCTCGGGACCCGGACCTAAACGGCGCTATACCAGGGTAAAAATGTTGAAAAATATTTACTCAGTAGGGATCTGTTGTCTTATTGGCTCCCTATGTTTTGGCCCTGTTGGATCCTCTTCCTTTCCTCTCTCTCCTTGTCCCTCTCCTTGTCCCTCTCCATTTCCTCCTCCTTTCCCCTTCCCTCTCTCATTCACCAAAGCTTTGAGAAATTGAATACCTGATACAGGAAGAGAGATGTCATTAACGAACCACAAGTTTAACTGGCACTTTATAGTAGCAGAGCGTAAGGCCAACTAGTTTAGGAATTTAAGATTGTTAAAATTGAGGGCATACATGATCACTGGATACCAAAAAGTACTTATGTAAATACCACCTGTGTATATTCTTCTTCCATTTTGGGAGTTACTTGATGGAACTGTAACTCTCTCTGAGACTGTTATCCATTTTTCGTATCTTTTGTACTATTCGTGTTGTCCACTGAAGAACATGTAACTCAACTTTTAAATGTGATTGTTCACTGTATGCCTTTACATAAATTAAGCATTTAAAAAAAAAAAAAGGAATCGCCATTGCTATAGTATTACAACAATATAAAATACTGCTCAAAACAGATGAAGACTAATATCTAACAGGAATAAACATCCTCAAAGCTTATTGTCACAGTGTAAGACAACAGTTTTAACCCCTTGATTTTGCAGAACACCAACTCAGCAGTGATTTCACATCATCAAGGGTCTGGGGTTAGATCAGTGTATTGTGTGTAGGGAGTTAAATGGGGGGAATGCAAAAGAATGGGGAAACTGGTTGCCATGTGGAGACTCTGAATCTGGGGGGGGGGGGGGTGGGATACAGCAGTACCAGTAGTGTACATACTTCAGCAATAACTTGCAACCTCTCCCCTTAAAAAAAAAAAGAAAAGAAAAAAAAAAGAAGCAGATTCAGGGATATTATCTAGTGAAATGGTACCCTGGTGGGTGGGGGTGTTCAAGACTTGCAATATTTTCAGCTCCTATTTATTTTTCTTTGCATGCTGAAAAACTCTATGGGGCCTATTTATTAACTGGTGCAATGCTGCTCCCTGCAGATTCGCGGCCAATCTTATTCGATTGGGTTGATTTCTGTCCGCGGCCTCATAACAGGCGGACAAGTTATGGAGCAGCGGTCTTTAGCGGTCTTTATCGGAGCTTAATAATTTGACTCCAAAGGGTTTAACTGTGTGCGTCTGTATTTCTTTCATGTAATTGGCAAGAGTCCATGAGCTAGTGACGTATGGGATATACATTCCTACCAAGAGGGGCAAAGTTTCCCAAACCTCAAAATGCCTATAAATACACCCCCCACCACACCCACAATTCAGTTTTTACAAACTTTGCCTCCTATGGAGGTGGTGAAGTAAGTTTTTGCTAGATTTCTACGTTGATATGCGCTTCGCAGCATGCTGAAGCCTAGTTTTCCTCTCAGAGTGCAGTGAATGAGAGAGGGATGTGAAGGGAGTATTGCCTATTGAATGCTATGGTCATCCTATCGGGGATCTATTTCATAGGTTCTCTGTTATCAGTCATAGAGATTTCTTCTCCTACCTCCCTTTTCAGATCGACGATATACTCTTATATACCATTACCTCTGCTGATTCTCGTTTCAGTACTGGTTTGGCTATCTACTATATGTAAATGAGTATGTTTTGGTAAGTAAGTCTTATTTTATTTATGACACTCAGCTATGGTTTGGCACTTTATATGTAAAGTTCTAAATATATGTTTTATACTTATATTTGCCATGATTCAGGTTAATCAGTATATTTCCTTCTTACAGACTGTCAGTTTCATTTTTGGGAAATGCATAAAAATAAAAAAATTCTTACCTGAAATTAATTATTTATTTATTTTTTGAGGTTCTATCTGGTTCAGAAGATTCTGTCTCAGATATTGACACTGACAAATCTTCATATTTATTTTAAGATGGAGTTTATTCGTTCTTTACTTAAAGAGGTGTTGATTGCATTAGATATGGAGGAGTCTAGTCCTCTTGATATTAAAACCAGTAAGCGTTTATATTTGGTTTTTAAACCTCATGTAGTTATTCCAGAGGTGTTTCAAGTTCCTGATGATATTTCAGATGTAATTTCTAGGGAATTGAATAGTTTGGGTACTTCATTTACTCCTTCTTTAAGGTTTAAGAAACTGTACCCTTTGCCGGCTGATAGATTGGAGTTTTGGGAAAAAATCCCCAAAGTTGATGGGGATATCTCTACTCTTGCTAAACGTACTACTATTCCTACTGCAGATAGTACTTCTTTTAAAGATCCTTTAGATAGGAAGCTTGAATCTTTTCTAAGGAAGGCTTATTTATGTTCAGGTAATCTTCTTAGGCCTGCAATTTCTTTGGCTGCGTGTTGCTGCAGCTTCTACTTTTTGGTTGTAGGCTTTAGCACAACAATTACCAGATCATAATGTGTATAGCATTGTTAAACTTCTTCAACATGCTAATAATTTCATTTGTGATGCCATTTTTTATATCATTAGAATTGATGTCAGGTATATGTCTTTAGCTATTTTAGCTAGAAGAGCTTTATGGCTTAAATCTTGGAATGCAGATATGACTTCTAAGTCAACGTTGCTAGCTCTTTCTTTCCAAGGTAATAAATTATTTGGTTCTCAGTTGGATTCTATAATTTCAACTGTCACTGGGGGGAAGGGAGTTTTTTGCCTCAGGATAAAAAATCTAAGGGTAAATTTAGGGCTGCTAACCGTTTTCGTTCCTTTAGTCAGAATAAGGAACAGAAGCCTGACCCTTCCCCTAAAGGAACGGTTTCCAATTGGAAGCCTTCTCCAGTCTGGAATAAATCCAAGCCTTTTAGAAAATCAAAACCAGCCCCCAAGTCCGCATGAAGGTGTGGCCCTCATTCCAGCACATCTGGTAGGGGGCAGATTATGATTTTTCAAAGATGTTTGGATCAGTTCAATTCAAAATCATTGGATTCAGAACATTGTTTCTCAAAGGTACAGAATAGGTTTCAAGGTAAGACCACCTGTGAGAGGGTTCTTTCTCTCACGCATTCCAATAAACCCAGTAAAGACTCAGGCTTTTCTGAAATGTGTTTCAGACCTGGAGTCATCTGGGGTAATTGTGCCAGTTCCATATCTGGAATGGGGTCTGGGGTTTTATTCAAATCTGTTCATTGTACCAAAGAAAGAGAATTCTTTCAGACCAGTTCTGGATCTAAAAATTTTGAATTGTTATGTAAGGATACCAACATTCAAAATGGTGACTATAAGGACTATTCTGCCTTTTGTTCAGCAAGGGCATTATATGTCCACAATAGACTTACAGGATGCATATCTTCATATTCCAATTCATCCAGATCACTATCAGTTCCTGGGATTCTCTTATCTAGACAAGCATTACCAGTTTGTTGCTCTTCCTTTTGGCCTAGCAACAGCTCCAAGGATCTTCTCAAAGGTTCTCGGTGCCCTTCTCTCTGTAATCAGAGAGTGGGGTATTGCGGTGTTTCCTTATTTGGACGATATCTTGGTACTTGCTCAGTCTTTACATTCTGCAGAATCTCACACGAATCAACTTGTGTTGTTTCTTCAAAAACATGGTTGGAGGATCAATTTACCAAAAAGTTCCTTGATTCCTCAGACAAGGGTAACCATTTTGGGATTCCAAATAGATTCAGTATCCATGACTTTGTCTCTAACAGACAAAAGACGTCTGAAATTGGTTTCAGCTTGTCGGAACCTTCAGTCTCGGTCATTCCCTTCAGTAGCTATGTGCATGGAAGTTTTAGGTCTCATGAGTGCAGCATCGGACGTGATCCCCTTTGCTTGTTTTCACATGAGACCTCTTCAGCTTTGTATGCTGAACCTTTGGTGCAGGGATTATACAAAGATATCACAATTGATATCCTTAAATCCCAATACTCGACTATCTCTGTCTTGGTGGTTAAATCACCACCGTTTAGTTCAAGGGGCCTCTTTTGTTCGTCCAACCTGGACTGTGATTTCAACAGATGTGAGTCTTTCAGGTTGGGGAGCTGTCTGGGGATCTCTGACAGCGCAGGGGGTTTGGAAATCTCAAGAGGCGAGATTACCAATCAATATTTTGGAACTCTGTGCGATTTTCAGAGCTCTTCAGTTCTGGCATCTTCTAGAGAGAGAATCATTTATTTGTTTTCAGACAGACAATGTCACAACCGTGGCGTATGTCAATCATCAAGGTGGGACACAGTCCTCAGGCTATGAAAGAAGTATCTTGGATACTTGCATGGGCGGAATCCAGCTCCTGTCTAATCTCTGCGGTTCATATCCCAGGTATAGACAATTGGGAAGCGGATTATCTCAGTCGCCAGACTTTACATCCGGGAGAATGGTCTCTTCACCCAGATGTGTTTCTTCAGATTGTTAAGATGTGGGGGCTTCCAGAAATAGATCTGATGGCTTCTCATCTAAACAGGAAACTTCCCAGGTATCTGTCCAGATCCAGGGATCCTAAGGCGGAAGCAGTGGATGCGTTGTCACTTCCTTAGAATTATCAACCTGCTTATATCTTTCCGCCTCTAGTTCTTCTTCCTAGAGTGATTTCCAAAATCATAATGGAACGTTCGTTTGTTCTGCTGGTGGCTCCAGCATGGCAACACAGGTTTTGGTATGCGGATCTTGTTCGGATGTCCAGTTGCCAACCTTGGCCACTTCCGTTAAGGTCAGACCTTCTTTCTCAAGGTCTGTTTTTTCCATCAGGATCTCAAATCATTAAATTTGAAGGTATGGAGATTGAACGCTTAGTGCTTAGTCATAGAGGTTTCTCTGACTCAGTGATCAATACTTTGTTGCAGGCTCGTAAATCTGTGCCTAGAAAGATTTATTACCGAGTTTGGAAGATTTACATTTCATGGTGTTCCTCTCATAAGTTCTCTTGGCATTCTTTTAGAATTCCTAGAATTTTACAGTTTCTTCAGGATGGTTTGGATAAGGGTTTGTCTGCAAGTTCCTTGAAAGGACAAATCTCTGCTCTTTCTGTTTCACAGAAAAATCTGACATTCCTGACATTCGTTGTTTTGTACAGGCTTTGGTTCGTATCAAGCCTGTCATTAAGTCAATCTCTCCTCCTTGGAGTCTTAATTTGGTTTTGAGAGCTTTACAGGCTCCTCCGTTTGAGCCTATGCATTCTCTAGATATTAAGTTACTTTCTTGGAAAGTATTGTTTCTTTTGGCTATCTCTTTCTTGTGAATCTCCTTTTCTGATTTTTGCATTCTTTGGATGTGGTAAGAGCTTTGAAATATTATGTTGAAGCTACTAAAGATTTCAGAAAGACTTCTAGTCTATTTGTTATATTTTCTGGTCCTAAGAAAAGTCAGAAAGCTTCTGCTATTTCTTTGGCTTCTTGGTTAAAACTTTTGATTCATCATGCTTATGTGGAGTCGGGTAAATCCCCGCCTCAGAGGATTACGGCTCATTCTACTAGGTCAGTTTCTACTTCCTGGGCTTTTAAGAATGAAGCTTCTGTTGATCAGATTTGCAAAGCAGCAACTTGGTCTTTGCATACTTTTACTAAATTCTACCATTTTGATGTTTTCTCTTCTTCAGAAGCAGTTTTTGGTAGAAAGGTTCTTCAGGCAGCTGTTTCAGTTTGATTATTCTGCTTATAATTTCAGTTTTTTTCATTATAAGATTAAAACTTTTTGATTTGGGTTGTGGATTCTTTTTTCAGCGGAATTGGCTGTCTTTATTTTTATCCCTCCCTCTCTAGTGACTCTTGCGTGGAGTTCCACATCTGGGGTATTTGCTATCCCATACGTCATGGACTCTTGCCAATTACATGAAAGAAAACATAATTTATGTAAGAACTTACCTGATAAATTCATTTCTTTCATATTGGCAAGAGTCCATGAGGCCCACCCTTTTTATGGTGGTTATGATTTTTTGTATAAAGCACAATTATTCCAATTCCTTGTTGATGCTTTTGCTCCTTTCTTATCACCCCACTTCTTGGCTATTCGTTAAACTGAATTGTGGGTGTGGTGGGGGGTGTATTTATAGGCATTTTGAGGTTTGGGAAACTTTGCCCCTCCTGGTAGGAATGTATATCCCATATGTCAGTAGCTCATGGACTCTTGCCAATATGAAAGAAATGAATTTATCAGGTGAGTTCTTACATAAATTATGTTTTTCATTGGTTCCTAGGTTTCATAAAATATTTCTGCCCTTCTGCTACATTGTACACTGAGTCATTGAGTCTTAATTTGCACTGGCTACTATGTTATACGTGCCTTTCCTCTTCTCATTATTTCATTTGTCTGGTTGTAGACTTGTTCAGCACTGAATAATTATTTTTTCAGAATATTCCTGTGCTCCACTATTTGGTATTTTTTTTTGTTTGAAATTAAACAAATACTGATTATTTGTCAAGATTTGTATTTGTTGTAGTTAAAACAAATGCAAATTTTGCTTTGTTATAGGTGGGGCAGCCTTCTCTATTTCCTATAGTGTTGCGGATCAGTCCTTCAGCGCAGGTTCTGTGAAGAAGGGTTGGATTAGCGCTGCCCCCACCACACTGCATATGAAGCTGCCTATAGCGCAGTGGGGGTTGCGCTTATCTGACCCTTCTTCACAGAGCCTGCGCTAAAGGACTGATCCAGCCCCAATAATCCTCCTATTAGCACAGCCCATGGACTCTGTGAAGAAAGGTTGGATTAGCGCATCTCCTGGCTGCGCTATAGGTAAGTGTTTACTTTTTAAAACCAAATTTAAAGAACAACTAATATATACTAATACATTTCATTAGTATACTGTATATGCATTATTCTTTAACTTGTCTTATTTGGAACATTCATTTGGATATTTGTTAATTTAAAACGAAACAAATATACTTTTATTCGTTACTAATGTGCATTCGAAACTGATTTACTGTTTTTGTAAATAACTTGTTTGTGCTAATACCAGAGCATTTTAGCCTCTCATAATTTAGTTCTACTCAAACATAACACAAAAACATAGCATAACAGATTCCAGCTGTACTCTGTATTAAAAAAAAAACAAAACAAAAAAACTTGGCAATTTCCTATCTGTGCTCGCATTCTTGTAAATGAGGTGCAGTTTCTTAACTCTAGAACTTCCAGAATAATACAAGAACAACCTCCTTTTTTTAGTTTGTGCATTTAATCGCAATAAAGTCCAAACTATAATTTCCTTCTTTTACATTTTTTTTTGTGTGTGTAATAATAGCAGTCCTTATTTTCTAAGGTTCTTTATTGTTTCTAGGAAGGCATCTTCATATTTCTTTAATTAAATGTTATATATAGATGTATTATCAGAATTGTATGCCCAATGAAAAATATATACATTAAATATAGCCCACTTAAACAACCATATTTTATATAGAAACAACTACTTAATGGGATTTTTGTGGACTCTTAAACATTCACATTGTTTTGGGACACCTGTCATACCTTTACTTATGGGTGGCTTGATTTAATTTGGTTCCTGGCACCCAGGTCACCCCAGTTTGTTACTGACATTCAGTTACTCCTGCAAATCGCCCTAAATCTGATGATCAACAATGTACATAATAAAACTACTATTTTTTAATCTTAGGGTTTCTGCCTTTATAGAATCCCTAAACATTTAAAAAGATGTCAATTTCCACAGAAACCTTAGCTTAGGAAAAGCTATTGCATACCCTTTAGTGGTACAATTGCTGTGGTCCTGTTCCTCATGTCAAGTAATGATGCATTTAACAAGAAATCTTGTCTCTAACTAAATATAAAGCTTCAGATGCCAAAAATGTATATCTTCTTAACTGGCTGACATAGATCATTCATTTGGTATTTATTGACTTGAGAAATATATACTTCATCTAGTTTGTTCCTAAAGGGATATTAAACAGTAAATCTTAAACATCATTGTGTATTCAAAGCAATGATAAGCCTTAGAATAATATGTAGATGTATTTTTTACACTATGTTATTTAAATATTGAAAATATAAGTGCAAAGGTTTCGTTTCTATGGAGTAATGGGCCACGACATGTTAGAACTAGTTTTCTATTTATCTTTGTGCAAAGAAGGCTGCGTGGAACTCTTTTGATATAATCTTATAATCACAGTGGACAGTCTGTTTTATATCTGTCACTAATTGTCCTCAGCAGGAAAGACAAATAAGGGGAAACTTAAAGGGACAGTCCACTCCAGAATTTTTATTTTTTAAAAAGATAGATAATCCCTTTATTACCCATTCCCCAGATTTGCATAACCAACACGGTTATATTAATATACTTTTTACCTCTGTGATTACCTTGTATTTTTTGCCTCTGCAAACTGCCCACTTATCTCAGTGCTATTTATAGACTTGCATTTTAGCCAATCAGTGCTGACTCATTCGCAACCCAAAAGGAATGAGCGCAGTGTTATTTTTTATGACACACATGAACTAGCACTGTCTAGCTGTGAAAATATATAAAATACACTTGGATAAAGGCGGCCTGCATGGGCTTAGAAACAGGCAGAGATTTAGAGGTTTTAATGTTATAAAGTATATTAATATAACAATGTTGGTTGTACAAAGCTGGGGAATGGGTTGTGAAGGCCTTATCTATCTTTTTAAAAATACAAAATTTGGAGCAGACTTTCCCTTTAAGTTAAAATGTGGTGACGCCCATTACTTTATAGAAACTCATTGTAATTTAAAAAGAAACATTGTAAATTACAGGAAAAGGAGACAAAATAAATAATGAAAATAAAATCCAAAGTTTTTTTATTTTTTTTAAATACACATGATTAAGCATTATATATTACAATTTCTGATTTGTGCTATACATGAAGATATCTAGGCTTGAGTCATTAGTGATTAATGACAGCATTATTGGCTATGGATTCATTGGGCGTGTGTCTACAGACAGTCAGAAGCCAACACAGCTGTATTTTAGAGCAATGCATTTTTTTGTGAGCCCTGAAAAGCACTGGTGTCATTTGTGCCCTGGGCATTTTTAAACACTGCACTAGAGGCTTTTAGACAAATAATTACTTTTACTTTATAGCATGTACCTGGCAAATTATTATACTTTAGTTCTAGGGAGTTTTATTTGTATTTTGTGTTCACCATAATAATGATAAATGGCTATATATTTTCAGCAATTTAATTGTTCAGTGTTTTTTTTCTTACTGTACTCCTTTATGTTTATATATATTTTTTTTATATTTTTATTGAGGTTATAAGAATGATACAGGCAAATAGCGTCTCAGTTTCAGAAACATAGAAGAATCATACTACAATATACAGTACATATTGAAAGTTGACCATACAATTTATCGCCCAGTTATACAAAAAAAAAAAAACAGTTAGCTTCAGGTTTTCAGATTATTATTATCCCCTTAAAATATGTCATAAAGTCAAATACAGTGATTTCCCTCAATGGAGAGTAGAGGCCTCTTTTGGACCCCCTGGGAAAGAATTTAATTCAGAGTAGGGAATTTTAGGGGAAAGAGATAAAATAACATACTGGGCCACTTTGGACCCCTAATGGAAGGTACTAGTTCATGAAATGGAATCTCTTGAATGACACAGATATACTTGTATGTGTACAGTTTGACAGGCTAAACTTAGAAAACTGGAGTATATAGGGTATAAGTGCCACCCAACAGGGCATTTTACATGGATTGCCTCTAAAGGTGTAACAGCCTATTACTGGGCCAGAAGCTGCAAGTAAAGTTTAAAAGTTTATGGGTTCAACATCTCATGCCTCAATATGGTTATAGATATTGTGCTATCAGTGATAATATAAGGTCCTCATAACATCAGTAGTACCATGACTCTAAAGAAGGAGCAGGCTTTTGCATAGGTTAAGCATGCCCTAGTTGTGATCCCTAACATAAACCACAGGTTAGAGTATATGGGTAAACAGTTAATACAGTACATATGACCCTGAATGTAAGGACGGTAACAGTGGATGAAAAGGCTCCAATCTAAACAAATATAGAGCTATCAGACCCCTTAATTTGATAATTCTCGTTGTATTAGTACGGTTTTATCTAGGGTAGGGTGATGGAGAACTTTCAGGTTATTTACTCTATCTGAATAAAATCTTTCAGGTTATTTACTCTGTCTGCATCAAATCTGTTAGTTCACTGTAAGGAACAATAGATTTCTATCTGCATAAATATAAAGACAGGAGATTAGGGTAAGAGCAGGTCTCAACATCATATTAAACATTTTAAACAAACACAGTATATCATGCCCCAATCGTGGAATATACGGCTTAACAGTAAATATGTGGGCAAAGACGGTTATATGAGCAATTACTCATAGACCAGATAGCATGTCTGATGGGGTTCATCCGATTCCCATTTTGGTGGCCGGAAGGATTATTAAATGTTCCCTGAAGGTTCTCATCAGTTCACGGCCCTTGGTTGTGAGCCATGCGGCTTGCGTATGCGGATAGGTAGTGACAATGCCAAAGTCATTTCAACAGAGTCTTTCTCCTTCTCCAGCTAACAAGCCCGCTCTTAGTATCAGCATATTCACGCTCATGGGTATAACAAGAGTTTCTCTCTGGTGTAGCACTCGCACCTTTTTAATATCCCCGATCAGCGTGGTGCCGATGTTTTCCCTAGTTCCGTTCCCAGAAATGAGATGGCTGTTACCTTGTACAGAGGTGACACCGGAGTGTGGCTGTATGTTTCCACAGGGAGTGGCGGTGTCTATAGAGCCCTGTCTCGCTGGTCTCTTCTTCAGTGTCTGCTCTGTAGAAATCAGGACAGCATCTTCCGTAGGCCAGATCATAGTGGAGCCATGCAAGGGAGTCACAACCAGAGCCATATCAGCACTTGGCAGCTTGTGGTCTTCAAATGAGTTCTTACCATACTGGATAGCAGGCAACGGTAGAGCCTCTGGCTGATCTGTGGGTAAGTGATCTTGTGTCTGGTCCCTATTTACTAGCTTAGATTCCGCTACGAGTGATTCTCCTACGGTTTCATATTTCCAGGCCGCCACCATTTGCCTCTCAAGTTGCATAAAATGCTCTGACAGAATGGCACAGATCCCTTCCAGCAGCAAAGCAGATTCTCGCTCCATTCTGATGGCCTGAGACTGTATTCCCAGTATAAGGCTTAGAGGTTTAGAAAATTATCAGTGTCTGCGCACTGTGTACCCGGCTTACTGGATACCGGGGGGGGGGGGGGGTGTTGAGAGCCTCACTCTAAAGAGCCTGCTCTAGGCCTCAACGCTCCGGATCGGCTTACAATAGTAGAATTTCCACAATGAGCATATCATTAGGTTCAGTTTAAGTTGCTGATTTCAAATGCTTAAGGTTGTGGCTTAGTTGATCTTTCCCTGCACCGATATTATGCAAATTATCAGTGATCTATCTAGAGCAGCAAATATTGCGACCATTCAAGGTGCTGCCCAGAGACACGCCCCTTATGTTTATATTTTATTACTTCTGTCTCCTTTAGGTTTATCTTACGCCACTCACATTCTTCCTGCGTACATACAAATTCTACCTTTGCTTTGCTTATAACATCAAGGCTTATTACCATTAGGCACCCACATTTATCAAAGGAAACAGTAACCCGATATTGTAGGTTTCTAGCACAATTTAATTGTTATAATTGTCAAACATTGTTGCCTCCTGGTGAATCTTAACATTAGTGATGGGCAATTCATACAAACAAGTTTAGATATCCCTGTTCTTTGGCAATTTTGGGTTATAAACACCTACAGTGCAGTTACCAAATATATTAAAGGGACATGCTAATGCAAAAATCATATGCTCTAAATTGTTGGACTGTATAATTTGCATTACTGACCCTAGATTTTGATTTGTTTAACCCCTGCAGATAGCTTAAACATATAGGCAAAATCTTGTTCCTGAGCCTACCTCAGTATGCACAAATGAAAAGGAGCTTATTTACCCAAAGGATACCAAAATAATTAGGTAAATTATATAAAAAAGAAAATTAGAAACCCTGCTTGAATAACAACTAATAGCAATTCATTTCTAGGGAAATAAAGGACTTTTGAGAAGAAAAAGTGCAGCAAGGCTGTGCTTTATTCTTTTGCTATCAAGTTAAACGTTATTGTATTAATAATTCTTGTATGGTTAGAGCAGAGTCACACCCAGAACACTGTGGTGCTAATTAAATGCACCACACAAGGACACTGCCTGATGCTTTGTGGCCCATGTAACAAAGAAAAGATAAGAATTAGAGATTATGGCATATGTTGTCTTTCAGTAGATGCCAGAATAAGTTACTGAATTTTATTTTCATTCCTCGAATGCATCTTTTGTATTTATCTTTAATTACCGTAACACTGAGCCTTGAACAACTTAAGATATAAATACTGTTTACTTTGTTACTCATCAGAACAGTGAGACAACTCAAATGAATGTTTGTGCCAAGTAACCAGTCCAAATACTCGGTGTAGGTGTGTAACTGGGAACCAATCACTGCTATGAACTTTTAAAAACCTGTAGGAGTATGTTTTACTCTATAAACTCTTAAGAGCGTATATAATGACAGCAATTACCAATATATTTACCTTTGGTATAAAATGATGTAACCTATATCTTCCAGTTTAAAGCAGGCCTCCTTTAAAGTACATAAAATTGCAGAACGAAAATTATCTAATGTGTTAAAAGATGTCAATGTTGCTTGCATATAACTATGTGTTTGACCCCTTTACACATAAAGTTAGCTTTAGAGTAGTAATGTACTACTAGGAACTAGCTGATCACTTATTGTAAGCCAATGACAAGAGACATGTGTGCAGCCACCAGTCACTAGCTAGGTCCTTGTAAGGCATTGCAATTCTTGTGCCTGCCTAGGTGCTCTTAAACAAAGGATGCCAAGTGAATTTTATCATGGCAGTAAATGAAAAAGTATCTCTAAAATTCCATGCTCTGTCTAAAGCCTGAAAGCTTTATTCTGACTTTCTTGTCTCTCACATATTAAACTATTTATTTAGAGAGCAATTTTAGAAATGGCGAGGGCTTCAAGTAAACCTACAGTGGTGCCCTCCACTAATATTGTCACCCTTGGTAAATATGAGCAAAGAAGGCTGTGAAAATGTGTCTTTATTGTTTAACTTTTTGTTAAAAAAATGCATAAAAAATACTTTGCTCTCACAGATATCAAACAATTGCAAACACAACACAGGTTTATAAAAAAATAAAAAAATAATCTTTATCAAATATATGTGTGGCACAATTATTGGCACCCTTTTAGTCAATTCTTTGTGCTACCTCCCTTTGCCAAAATAACAGCTCTGAGTCTTCCCCTATAATGCCTGATGAGGTTGGAGAATACTTTGCAAGGGAACCATTGCTCCATACAGAATCTCTCCAGATCCTTCAAATTTCAAGGTCAAAGCTGGTGGACTCTCCTCTTCAGTTCACCCCACTGGTCTCTATGGGGTTTCTATGGGAATCAAGTCAGGGGACTGGGATGGCCATGGTAGGACCTTGATTTTGCGGTACGTAAACCATTTTTATGTTGATTTTCATGTATGTTTGGATCATTGTCCTGCTGGAAGATACAACCAAGGCCCATTCTAAGCTTTCTGACAGAGGCAGTCATCAGGTATTCATTTAATATCTGTTGATATTTGATTCCATGATGCCATGTATTCTAACAAAATGTCCGGTTCCTCTGGCAGAAAAACAGCCCCAAAACATTAAAGAGCCACCACAATATTTAACCATGGTTATGAAGTACTTTTCCATATGGCTATGTGCGCCAAACCCACCTCTGGTGTTTATTGCAAAAAAAAGCCCTATTTTGATTTCATCTGATCATAGAACATGATCCCATTTGAAGTTCCAGTAGTGTCTGGCAAACTGCAGATGCTTGAGTTTATTTTTGGATGAGAGTAGAGACTTTTTTTCTCGAAACTATTCACAATTTTTGGTGATGTAGGTGACGTTGGAATGTAGTTTTGGAGTCTTTCTGACCCCAAGATTCAACTAGCTTCTGCAGTTCTCTAGCTTTGATCCTTGGTATATTTTGTCCACTCAAACCACCCTCTCGACAGTGCATTGAGACAATATAGACACCTGTCCACTTCCAGGATGATTCATAACAATTCCAGTTGACTGGAACTTCTTAATTTTTGCCCTGATGGTGGAAATTGGCACTTCATTGCTTTTGCTATTTTCTTATAGCCACTTCCCATTTTTTGAAGCCGCACATCACAGCTATATTCCTTGATCTTACCCATTGTGATGAAAATAAAACAAAAAAACAGAGTGCGCTAAAAATAGCTCTACCTATTGCCTAAAAAATCTATAAATTTATAAATACAAATCTTACAAGTTAAATACTTTATTTTTGAAATCCACAAGATAAATATAAAACACTTTAAAAATATAATAAGGTGCACCTTATAATTAATAATATAACAAATTTATATTGTACAATAAGCAGCAAAGATACTTGAAAAACTAGAATTCCCAAAAGAAAAACATTCTTAAATTGTATAACCAAAAGCGAACAGATACCAAATTGATACTTCCAATGAGAAAAGATAAAATTGTTACAGCAGAAAAAAAACGGATTAAATAAGACTGAGAGGAACATTGTTACAAATATATATCCGTATTGACGTTATTATATATATTTATCCTTATCCATGAGCACTTGGGAATTCTAGTTTTTCAAGTATCTTTGCTGCTTATTGTACAATATAAATGTGTTATATTATTAATTATAAGGTGCACCTTATTATATTTTTAAAGTGTTTTATATTTATCGTGTGGATTTAAAAATAAAGTATTTAACTTGTAAGATTTGTATTTATAAATTTATAGATTTTTTAGGCAATAGGTAGAGCTATTTTTATCGCACTCAGTTTTTTTGTTTTATATTTATTTAGTGTGGGTTTTGGGAAACCACACATTATAGAGTTGCATTTACTACCTTTTGGGGTATATCTTTTGTTATCTCCATTGTGATGAAAAACCTAAGGGAATGTGGCCTATGTGTTACCTCATATTTATACTAAGTCATGGTTGAACAATTTCCTCTTCGTAGTTACCCAGGTGTACTAAAAAAAATATATATATCAATGGGAATATACTTCAAATATATTATTCTCATATGAATGTATAGGGGTGCCAATAAATGTGCCACATATATATTTAACAGAGATTTTTTTTTATAAACCTGTGCTGTATTTGCAATTGTTTGATATCCATGAGAGCAGAGTATTTTTGTGTATTTTTTTAAAAAAGGTTAAACAGTAAAGACTATTGTTTACAGCCTTCTTTGCTCATATTTACCAAGGGTGCTAATATTAGTGGGGGGCACTGTATGTGCACTGCAATGTTGTTTTTTCTACCTTTAGGGCCCTAAACAGCTTTTACTATTCTATTAAAAAAAAATCAAACCGTAGAGAATGCTAATGCCTAGGACTTTTGGAAAAGAAAAAAAATGACATCATTTTTTGTTTGCAATCTGATAGCAATCGTCTTATGTCTTATAATAGGAATTCTTATCAGGAAATTCATTAGGGCAGGGTAAATAATGTTGAGAAAAAGGGAAGTTGTGTTAATGACTGGCTAGCACATATCTCAAATATCTGATTACAAGAAAAAGTGAAATTCAGCATAAAAGCAAGTGATATACATCTAACTACTACTTATTTAGTAATAAACACATTTATTTTGTTTTCTCAAAAAAACGCACAGGGAGATTTAGAAAGCTGAAGGCAACATTTAGTGGTTTTCTGCGTTTTTAGCATTTGATAAAGCTGGTCCTGAGAGTTGGAGTTCCTGTTCTGTTTGATATGCAGAATCTGGGAAGTGGTCAGATTGACAGGAAACGTGTGGGAATGGAGTTCATGCACTATTATAAGAGTGGGATAGAAGTTCCCTTAGCAGGTCCATTAGGCTATCTAAAGGTGCTACATTTATTATTTAGCTTACAAGCAGCAGATCATTCACATTTATAATTTCTCTTCATAGATCTAGTAGAATATGTATTTGTTTTTCTTGTCATTGAAGTTTGTTAAATAATTTGCAAATAGAAGCAAGGGACGTTGGTTTTTGAGACTAGACACCCCGTGGTATTTACCTAGAGGCATTATTACAGTTTATAGTTAACCCTTTTATCACCAAGGGCCTAAGAACTTTATTCAAATATATATATATATTAAATATGCTTTATTTTAAATAAATATGAAACAATAAAATACACTTTAGTAAAAACATTTTTAACTGTTTATGTGACATAGGTGCTGACAGGGAGATAAGAGGAGGGGTCACAACAATAACTGGTCATGACGTGATTACTTTCTCCTCAGTTCAAAGAAAATGTATTTTGAAATTATTCTGACTAAGCTGAATGTCTGTTTTTTGCTCACTAGGGGCCCCATCAGATATGCAGCGTTGCCCGCAAAAGCCGGGTTTTGCGCGGGTTTGGTATCCTATATACAGCGCCGCATATAAATGCAGCACGTATATTTCACCCGTCGGACGTAGTTTTTGTCCGTAGAGACTAACATATAAAACCCGCACAACTTGGTATCCAATATCCAGC
Organism: Bombina bombina; assembly: GCF_027579735.1. NCBI lineage: Eukaryota > Metazoa > Chordata > Amphibia > Anura > Bombinatoridae > Bombina > Bombina bombina. Next base: position 396,544,892 of record NC_069503.1, on the reverse strand, counting down.
GCAAGGCCTTATGTGGCGAAAATGGAGAAAACTTACTCCATTTTCACCTTGCCATAAAATGCAGCCATAGAAGGCCTTGCGCTGAGTATGGGAGCACCGTAACTCCCTAAAATGCCTACAAAAAAAAAAAAAATAACACCTAATGCATGCGCAATGTCTATCTACCTGTGAACAGCAATCCCCCACCGCAATACCTAATAAAGTGTTTAACCTCTAAACCGCCGCACCCGGACCCCGCCGCCACAAAATAAAGTGTTTAACCCCTAAACCACCGCTCCCGGACCCCGCCGCCACCTACATTAAATTTGTTAACCACAAATCTGACCCCCCTACACTGCAGCCACCTACATTAAATGTATTACCCCCTAAACCTAAGTCTTACCCTAACACCCCCTAACTTAATTATTATTTAAATAAATCTAAATAATATTAATATTAGTAACTAAATTATTCCTATTTAAAACTAAATACTTACCTATAAAATAAACCCTAAGATGGCTACAATATAATTAATAATTGCATTGTAGCTATTTTAGGATTTATATTTATTTTACAGGTAACTTTGTATTTATTTTAACTAGGTACAATAGCTATTAAATAGTTAATAACTATTTAATAGCTACCTAGTTAAAATAATTACAAAATTACCTGTAAAATAAATCCTAACCTAAGTTATAAATACACCTAACACTACACTATCAATAAATTAATTAAATAAATTAACTACAATTATCTAAAATAAAATACAATTAAATAAACTAAACTATATTACAAAAAACAAACAAACACTAAATTACAAAAAATAAAAAAATATTACAAGAAGTTTAATCTAATGACACCTAATCTAAGCCCCTTAATAAAATAAAAAAGCCCCCCAAAATAATAAAATTCCCTAACCTAAACTAAATTACAAATAGCCCTTAAAAGGGACTTTTGCGGGGCATTGCCCCAAAGTAATCAGCTCTTTTACCAGCCCTTAAAAGGGCTTTTTGCGGGGCATTGCCCCAAAGTAATCAGCTCTTTTACCTGTAAAAAAAAGAAATACAATACCCCCCCAACATTACAACCCACCACCCACACAACCCTACTCTAAAACCCACCCGATCCCCCCTTAAAAAAAACCTAACACTACCCCATTGAAGATCACCCTACCTTGAGCCGTCTTCACCCAGCCGGGCATCACTGGTCATCCGATGGGGCAGAAGAGGACATCCGGACCGGCAGAAGTCTTCATCCTATCCGGGCAGAAGAGGACATCTGGACCGGCAGACATCTTCATCCAAGCAGCATCTTCTATCTTCATCCATCCGACGAGGAACGGCTCCATCTTGAAGACCTCCGGTGCGGAACATCCTTCTCGGCCGACGGACTAACGACGAATGAATATTCCTTTAAATCAACCAATCAAATTTTTCCTACCTTAATTCTGATTGGCTGATAGAATCCTATCAGCCAATCGGAATTTGAGGGACGCCATCTTGGATGACATCATTTAAAGGAACCGTCGTTAGTCCGTTGGCCTAGAAGGATGTTCCGCGCCGGAGGTCTTCAAGATGGAGCCGTTCCTCGTCGGATGGATGAAGATAGAAGATGCCGCTTGGATGAAGATGTCTGCCGGTCCGGATGTCCTCTTCTGCCCGGATAGGATGAAGACTTCTGCCGGTCCGGATGTCCTCTTCTGCCCGGATAGGATGAAGACTTCTGCCGGTCCGGATGTCCTCTGCTGCCCCATCAGATGACCAGTGGTGCTCGGCTGGGTGAAGACGGCTCAAGGTAGGGTGATCTTCATTGGGGTAGTGTTAGGTTTTTTTAAGGGGGATCAGGTGGGTTTTAGAGTAGGGGTGTGTGGGTGGTGGGTTGTAATGTTGGGGGGGTATTGTATTTCTTTTTTTTACAGGTAAAAGAGCTGATTACTTTGGGGCAATGCCCCCCAAAAGGCCCTTTTAAGGGCTATTTGTAATTTAGTTTATGATAGGAAATTTTATTATTTTGGGGGGCTTTTTTATTTTATTAGGGGGCTTAGATTAGGTGTAATTAGATTAAATTTCTTGTAATATTTTTTTATTTTTTGTAATTTAGTGGGGGTTTTTTGTAATATAGTTTAGTTTATTTAATTGTATTTTATTTTAGATAATTGTAGTTAATTTATTTAATTAACTTATTGATAGTGTAGTGTTAGGTGTATTTGTAACTTAGGTTAGGATTTATTTTACAGGTCATTTTGTAATTATTTTAACTAGGTAGCTATTAAATAGTTATTAACTATTTAATAGCTATTGTACCTAGTTAAAATAAATACAAAGTTACCTGTAAAATAAATATAAATCCTAAAATGGCTACAATGTAATTATTAATTATATTGTAGCTATCTTAGGGTTTATTTTATAGGTAAGTATTTAGTTTTAAATAGGAATAATTTAGTTAATAATATTAATATTATTTAGATTTATTTAAATAATAATTAAGTTAGGGGGTTAGGGTTAGACTTAGGTTTAAGGGGTAATACATTTAATGTAGGTGGCGGCGGTGTAGGGGGGGTCAGATTAGGGGTTAATATATTTAATGTAGGTGGTGGCGGTGTAGAGTGGTCAGATTAGGGGTTAATAAATTTAAGGTAGGTGGTGGCGGTGTCCGGGAGCGACGGTTTAGGGGTTAAACACTTTATTTTGTGGCGGCGGGGTCCAGGAGCGGCGGTTTAAGGGTTAATACATATAATGTAGGTGGCGGTGGGCTCCGTAAGCGGCGGTTTAGGGGTTAATACTAGGATAGGTTTATTGCGGTGTGGGCTATGGTGGTTTAGGGGTTAATAATTAGGCTTATTGCGTTGTGGGGGGTTGTCGGTCTAGGGGTTAATATATTTATTATTAGGAGTGAGAGAGGGGATTGCGGATATCGTGTCGGGCTTATTTTTGGGAGGCGTGTTAGACAGTTATGGGAGATTTAATACTTTAGTTAGTTTTTTTTAGGCGCAGGCAGTTTCTAAAGTGCCGTAAGTCACGACAGAAATTTGTAGTTACGCTCATTTCTGGACATCGCTAGTTTGTCCGACTTATGGCACTTTAGCAACTGCCGGCGGGGTATATGTAATACCCCGATGTGCAAGGTGAAACTACGGGCGGCGCGGGTTCCCTCGCTTGCGCCATAAACTACGCCGTATATCGGATCGCTCCCTAGGTGGATAAAAGTAGGAATATTATCTAAATGATGACTACTCACAGAACAGTTCCTCTAGTGAGTTGATATTAGTTTTAAATAAAGAAAAACACAGGTATACAGCATAAAACATTTTCTTTCTCACAGTTGAGAATGAGCAATGGAAATAAAGGAGAATTTATGTTTAGTAATATGTCTCATTAACCACTTTACACCTTAATGACCAATAAACCAATATTTTGCAATGTTGTGTCTGTGTTATGTCGCTATGTGTGAGTATGTTTTTGTATTGTTTGTCCTTTATTAGGAGCAATATAAAATTATGTGATAATTGTGTGAAACATTTGTTTCGGGTGGACATTTTTGTTGCCAGAGAAATGAGAAATGTGTCTTTATAAGGGATAATGAATGAAATATAGGAGCCAGATATATCATAATCTATTTATGGAAATAAGAACTAACTTCCTTGTATTTCCTTGCTTTCTTTGAATAGCTAAGTACCAGTAACACTAGCACATATGCAATATATCTACACAGTAACAATGAGAACATTTATCAAAGTGCAAGACCCATTGTAAATACTTGCATTACATTGTCTGCATTGGTATAATGTTGATTCTATATGTCAAAATAATTTCCTACAGATTGGTGTGATTTTAATCAGCAGAATTATAAATATGTGGCAGTTATTCTTAAATGTGCTTAAAGGGACATTATACACTTATTTTTTCTTTGCATAAATGTTTTGTAGATGATCTATTTAAATAAGCCCATAAAGTTGTTTTTTTAAATGTATAGTTTTGCTTATTTTTAAATAACATTGCTCTGATTTTCAGACTCCTAACCAAGCCTCAATGTTTTAGGAGAATACCGTCAGCTACCTTCTCCAGCTTTCTCCTGTTTGTGTAAAGGGTCTTTTCATATGCAAAAGGAGGGGGTGTCTTATTTGCCACTTGCAGTGGGCTTTCTAACTACCTTTTCAACAGAACTAAACTGAGAGCTTCTTAGTAAGTTTTTAAACAGTTTTATACTGGATTTTTATATCAGTATCTGTGCATCTTGTTCTTTATAGTAGTGTCTATTACATGCAGTTATATGAAAATGAGTGTATACTGTCCCTTTAATATATTACTGAGCATACATTTACTTTAAAGTTCTCTTTTTCTGTTTTCATACTTAACTTACATGGAAATATAAATGTAATTGATAACTATTTTAAAATATTTACAGGAACATGAAACCAATTTTTTTTTCACAATTCAGATAGAGAATACAGATGGCCCTCGGTTTACAACGGTTCAATTTGCACCGTTTCAGAATAACAACCTTTTTTCAGTCATGTGACTGCTATTGAAAAACATTGAGAAGCAGTGCATTGATTAAAATAGCCAGTAGGTGGAGCTGTCCGCTTGTGTTGCAGCAAAGATATGCAAGCCAAGCAAGCTGAAATTAATCAGTTTAACCAGACCTGAGCTATCGAGCAGCTTGCAAAGGAAAAAGATCTTCCTGTGTATAAATCAGTCGAGATTGGAATGCATAGAAAGAACTGTTTGCAGAAAAATGCAAGTAAAGTCTGTGTTGTGTGATTATTTTATTAGGATTATAATGCTGTTTAGCAAATGTTTTTGTTCAGGTAACTTAGTTTAATTATATATTCTGTGTTGGGTGATTATTTTATTAGGTTTATAATGCTGTTTAGCATTTAAAGTCTTCATTTAAAAGCTTTAAAAATAATGTATTAGGTGTTACTTATGCCAATTTTGAGAGGGGCCTGGAACCTAACTCCCTCACTTCCCATTGACTTACATTATAAACTGGGTTTCAATTTACAACGGTTTCAATGTACAACCATTCCTTCTGGAACCTAACCCTGGTGTAAACTGAGGGCTACCTGTACATTTTTTTTTTTTAAAGTTTCCAGTGTAGCTTGCACATATCTGGAGCACTACAATACAGAAAGTAGTGCTGCCATCTAGTGCTCTTGCTAATGTATCACATGGTTCTAAAACTGCTGCTATATATTACTACATACAGGTGCACACTCCTGAACTTAAAGGGAAACTAAACCCAATTCTTTTATTTCATGATTCAGATAGAGCATGCTATTTTAAGCACCTTTCTAATTTACTCCTATTATTATTTTTTCTTTGTTCTCTTGCTATCTTGATTTGAAAAAGCAGTACTGTAAGCTTTAGAGCCGGACCATTTTTTGTTCAGAACCTGGGTAGCACTTGCTGATTTGTGGCTAAATGTAGCAAACCAATCAGCAAGCTCTACCAAGGTGCTGAACTAAAAATGGGCCGGCTCCTAACCTTTTATTACTGCTTTTTCAAATCAAGATAACATGAGAACAAAGAAAAATTGATAATAGGTGTAAATTAGAAAGTTGCTTAAAATTGCATGTTCTATATGAATCATGGAAGAACAAATGTGGGGTTGGTATCCCTTTAACTTCCTGCTTTCCAACAAAGGATAAAAAGAAAACAGACAATTTGAAAATACAAGTACATTGGAAAGTTTGTTTAAAATTGTATGTTCTATCTGAATCATGAAAGAAACTTTTCGAGTTTAATGTCCCTTTAAAACAAGCAGTTGGTTAAAAAAAATATGTACTTTGTAGCAAAATGGCTGCCCAACAGAGAAAATTGGTTCTATCTATATCGGATTTAAATGTTTACTACATATAAATATTATGAGAGAGCTGCTGATCCATTACAGAAGGGTAGGGCAACTGCTGTGTGGGCAGAAATGGTGCTAGAATATAATAAGGACAATAGCGAGATCACTAGATAAGAGTAGAAAAAAGGTTAAATAAGGAGAAATGTGTTAGTGCAGAGTGTGTTACAAGGAGGAAATTACATTTAAGGAAATGGAATATTTTAATTTTTCCTCAAAGAAAATTGTGACAGCTCCACCTTTTAGTAGGATAAGTGGATTAAATAGGAAGCCTTGGTAGGAAGTTGACATTGAAAAATGGTCCTATTGTAAGTTAATGCTGCTGTTAAAAGGAATGAGATGTTCTAGATAATGGCAAAGTATCAAGTAACTACAATAGACACCAAGAAAGTTTATATTTATTTAATAATTATAATAATAATACATTTGATTAACTCCATCGTTGTAGGTTTACTGATTTTATCCTCACTAGTAACTGGTGGCCACAAACCTGTATTTGGAATTGTGAGGTGAGCACTGAGCCCAAAAGTGGAGAGAACTGAATGCTTGGGCTCACCTTGGACTCGATGAAGTTAAAAGCGGTTGTGCAAGTGCACAGCTCAAAGAATAGAAGAGCAACTGTGCATGTGCAAACTATAATAATAATTTTAATAAGCAAAAATCATAAAACCTATAATGTAAAATGACAATTATCCTGATTAATGACCGGGTTCACGTCTGCCAGAGATTTCTTTAGTAGGAACAGACTGCAAGTAGCTCTGAAGTATTAGTCACATCTGCCAGGTGTGGAAATATAGTAAAAATGGTAATGCGTAGACAAGCCAAAGTTCAGTAATGAGAAGTGAATCTGGAGCCAGGTATCACAGCGAAACAGGAGAGTAGTCCAGAGAACAGAGCCAAGGGTCTTTAACCAGATAATCAGAAAGCAGTCCAGGGTCAAGATCAAGAGGGCAGGCTGGGAACAAGAATGCTAGGGCTTTCATACAGCATAACCAAGCACCGAATGAGAAACAGAGATGACCTTGTAACACCTCCCATTCAAACTTAGCATTAAAGAAACTGCAGGGGTCACTTCTGATAACACACAAATAGGCACTATCTTATGGCACTTACAAACTGTCCCTTCAAAGATGAAGAATAGACACCGCATACAGCACTGTTGGCCGTACTAAGTTAAAGGCTTCTTAGTCCGGCCCCAAATGTTCACTTCCACAGTCTCCTTGCAAATAGTGCACCCTGCCCTGTCAGACATTGCAACTTGACTCTTTACAAGACCTGACACCTGGTAAGTGTAGTGCAGTCCTTACCACACCTCGGAGGCTGATAAAACTTTATGTATTTAAAGGAATATACTGTATGTACTTAGTAAATTCTGACAGCACAGGGGTGTGAATGAGTAATTTTTATTTTATCCATTTCAGTTTAATTTTGACTTTGTCTCTTTAAGGTTGTCGATCTAGAAATCATCAGTACTTTATAGGATAGATAATTAAGGGGCGTCAGTCCAACTAATCTCAGTGCAGACCATGACATAGTCTAAACATGTTGTCTGACAGATAAGGGTTTGTGTGACCATGTATAGACTGATTTGGTCTATGACTATGTTTTATGAGGATGTAAGAATGATACAGTTGCCATCCATCATTGGTAGCCAGCTCCCTCCTGACTTCATTAATCTGTTATAGGATAAGCTTAGAAGTAAAAAAGCAGGCTGAGTAGTTATTTATAGTTGCATTAAATGCTATGTTAAAATCTCAGCCTATAGGGCCCATTTATCAAGCTCCGAACGGAGCTTGTGGGCCTGTGTTTCTGGCGAGTCTTCAGACTCGCCAGAAACACAAGTTATGGAGCAGCGGTCTAAAGACCGCTGCTCCATAACCCTGTCCGCCTGCTCTGATGAGGCAGACAGGAATCACCGGAAATCAACCCGATCAAATACGATCGTGTTGATTGACACCTCCCTGCTGGCGGACGATTTGCCGCGAGTCAGCAGAGGGCAGCATTGCACCAGCAGCTCTTGTGAGCTGCTGGTGCAATGCTGAATACGGAGAGTGTATTGCTCTCCGCATTCAGCGAGGTCTTGCAGACCTGATCTGCACTGTCGGATCAGGTCCGAAAGACCTTTAATAAATAGGCCCCTATGTCTTAAATGTATTATATTAAAATGTGTGTTTAATATGTGTTACACTGGTTTGTTTTTTAAAAAAAATAGATGATCCTGTGCTGAATAAAACATTTTCTTGTCACTTTTCCGTATGAGCCAATCAGCATTAGAGCACGGGGACCCAGTTGTACACACAAACTTCTTGATAACTCTTTTAATAATGCAAATAGTTGTAGGTAGCAGCTACTTAGGGTCGGCAGCTCTTCTCCACAAAAATAATTGACAATCAACTGAGAGCCTGATGATCATAATATTGGTCACACAATAGGTCAAACAATACCCTCTAAAAGCCCTCACTCTTGATCCCACCATGTATAGGCTTCACAAATGAGCAGTCATTTTATCCCTTTGCTGTCAGTAACATACAAATCAGTCATTCTGCCTATTTGGTTATTCATTTAAACATTAGTGATTTCATTCCCTTGATTGCCCCTCACTTATTTCTGCCCATGTATTTGCAAATCATTAAGATTTAGGAGGCCTTTTATATTCAGCTAACTCTCTTTAAAAACTGGACTGTCCAGTATTTTAGTGAAGAAAAAAAAATGATGTGGTTTTACTTGCAAACTAATATATTTTTCATTGGAACATTCTTATAGTTTGAAATTCACCATCACTTTAAACATGCAGCCATTTTGGGTCCTGGCAGGCTCCACCCCCTATAGAAGTGTTTTCTTATTTTTCTCCTGTGTGATATAAATATCAGGTGGCCTCTGTACAATAAAGTATCAGATAGAAGTGCTTTTCCTCTCTCTTTACTGTTATGTAATGGCATTAAAAGATTAATCCACATCTGCTGCGCACAAAGAGATGCCATTATTTAACACAACTTCTTCAGTTGTCTCCAAAGAGCTAAAATTCTTTTTTTTTTTTGTGAGACTAGAAAATAAAGTCTCTAGGATTGAAATGAGGTAATAATTAAAAAAGATTGGATGATTAGTGATTAAGACCGTGTAGACATTTTCTGGATCTTTTTCAAGAGTGTGTACATTGTTGGCTTTCACTATGGAAAAATAAATGCTTTGTGTCAGAGTAGGAATTGATTCTAAAGATTTGATGGAAAGAGGAAAAAAAACAAGAAAGCCAAAAGATATTTGTCTTTTGAGGAACTTGGAGAAAATCCAATTTTAATGTCCATGAAACGGTTCCTTGCATTGCCCTAAATTAGCTGCGTGCTATGAGCTGTGCTCAGTGCTGGTATGTTCCTTATTATAGGGAGATACATTTATATCTGTCTAGCTTACTAACTATATTATACCTTCCACTAGTTTTACATTTTTACCGGTTTGTCTTTCTGGTTATTTTTGTTCTTGCACAGGGAAATTATTAAAGGGACAGTCAAGTCAAAATGAAACTTTTAGGATTCAGAAAGAGCAGCAATTATAAACAACTTACCAACTTACTTCCATTAACAAAATGTGCAGTCTTTTTATATTTACACTTTTTGTGTCATCAGCTCCTACTGAGCATGTGCAGGAATCATAGAATATAGGCATTTGTGATTGGCTGATGGCTGTCGCCTGAAACAGGGGGAGTGGAAATATACAGAACTTTAAAATTCGCCAGAAAAAAATCTACTACTCATTTGAAGTTCAGACTAAGTGCTATTGCATTGTATTTTTTTTATCATGCAATTGTTGATTTTACTTCTATTATCAAATTTGCTTCATTCCCATGATATTGTGTGTTGAAGAGCTACCTAGGTAGGCATCTAGAGCACTAGATGACAGGACATTGTTCTGCGATCTAGCGCTCTTGCACATGGATAACATTCTTGCAAAACTGCTGCCTTATAGTGCTCGAGAAATTGGCTGGCTTCTACACATACGTCCCTGCTATGCATTAGTACATTTCAGTTTTGAATAGAAGAATTTTTAGCAATTTACATCCATTAGAAAAAATTGCTTCTAGTAAAAGTTGTTACTGTTTTTCAGCGGCATACGCACATATGCTGTGAGGGCCCGTGCACCAGTATTCAAGCTCAGTGAGCTGGTGTTGGTATGTAGTGTGCCCATGAAGACTTAATTTGTGTCATACAAGCTACTGTTGACTCTCTGAGAAGTTCTGGTGTTTGAATGCTGGTGCACGTGCCCTCACAGAATATGTGCATATACCGCTGAAAAGCAGTAGCAATTTTTACTACAAGCATTTTTTTTTAATACACGTACATTGCAGAAATGATTCTATTTAAAAATGAAATGCAACCATTCACATTTACATTTTTACCTTTCTTTCCCTTTTTTTAATATAAAAGAGATGTTTCAAGGGTTATACCCTTGAACTGCTCTAAAAATAATGCAAACTATAATAACAAAATTGAAATGCTTATAAGATATTTATTTTGCATGCAGGTCTTTTGTTTAGCTGCAAGTATTTATGCTTAAATAGTAGTCAGTAAATATGAGCAATTACTAAGACCACACAGTTAGTATAATAAAGTTGCTAATACCCTGGAAGTGTCACTAAAAATACTGTGACTAATTAGCTGTGATACATTGCATGAATACTGTAACAATGTGGAATTTTCATTCCTGGACTTACAGCAAAGGGCAGCCGCTTATTATTGTTATTATTAAAGGATACCTCTGTGCTTGGTCTTTGTCTGGCAGATGTAAGTGGCACATTAGCCACATTTTACATTTACTGTGCAGAAGTGCACATCCAGTTTTTGTCTTGGATAGGACAATGCTTTGTTTGTTGGCTGTGTCACATTTTCATTGCAGTTCTTGGACGTGGCTTCTGCAGTGGAACACATCCAACCATGTGTAAAGTTCAAAGAAAGCGTTTTAGAAAGATGAGCCAAATAAAATATCCACTTCATGATAAACAGCCTGGAGTTCTCTGTGCGTGCATATGTTTATTGTATGGAGTTTTGGTCTTTTTTATTAATGTTAATTGCATCATTTTGCAGATCTATCTATCTATCTATCCTGTATACATATTCTCTCTATCTCTCTATCTCTCTCTCTCATCTCTCTCTCATCTCTCTCTCATCTCTCTCTCATCTCTCTCTCATCTCTCTCTCTCTCTTTATATTATCTCTCTCTCTCTCTCTTTATATTATCTCTCTCTCTCTCTTTATATTATCTCTCTCTCTCTCTTTATATTATCTCTCTCTCTCTCTCTTTATATTATCTCTCTCTCTCTCTCTTTATATTATCTCTCTCTCTCTTTATATTATCTCTCTCTCTCTTTATATTATCTCTCTCTCTCTCTCTCTCTCTATATTATCTCTCTCTCTCTTTATATTATCTCTCTCTCTCTCTTTATATTATCTCTCTCTCTTTTTATATTATCTCTCTCTCTTTTTATATTATCTCCCTCTCTCTCTTTATATTATCTCTCTCTCTCTCTCTCTCTTTATATTATCTCTCTCTCTCTCTCTCTTTATATTCTCTCTCTCTCTCTCTCTCTCTTTATATTATCTCTCTCTCTATCAAAATATTCAGTGGATATGTGTTGTATACCAATCTGGGGCACTGCATGCATTTATTAATTGTATTATTATATTTAATAAGATTATAACCAGATACAACATAGCAAGAGACATGCAAGTGTTGTATAACGTGTTATACATGATTGTCATGGGGAAAAATGTACTAAAGCATTACTAAGCACCTGCACAGCAGGTGAGAGGGGCTAGACTGCAAATGATATTCCCCAATATTTGTGTTTAAACTGATAGTCATACTTTAGAAATTATGCTAATCACTCTGTATAATTGTGCTCTAAGATAAACACTGATTGCATTTGTTTGTTAATTAATGCCTACATAAATATGTGTAGATTGCCCTTGCACATACAATGTGGGCTCTGTGTAGCGCCTCTTTGAAGCTGCTATTTACCATTTTTACTGCTGTAAATCCTGCAGTGCTTGCACAGTCCCACAGCTTGTTTGAGGTTGGTATTTTTACAGTCGGAAAAATGATGGCAGTCAAATCTGCCTGAAGTAAACTAAAAAGTTCCTAAATCTCACCAGGAAAAGAAATTAACACAACAAGTATAATAACTTTGTGTAGAAGCGACAAACTAATCTTTCATTGTAGACAAGAAGTAGACAATTTGCTCAAGAACAGAGCTTACAACACTTACTCTAAGGAGAAGTGTTAAATATTATTAAAAGCTGATATCTGATCTCTGGTTAATTTCCTTCTTAATACAAGGAGAGTCAATGGCTTCATTCTTTACTGTTGGGAAATACTGAACCTGGCCACCAGGAGGAGGCATAGACACCCAGCCAAAGGCTTAAATACCTCTCCCACTTCCCCCATCCCCCAGTCATTCTTTGCCTTTCATCACAGGAAAATGACAGAGAAGTGTCAGAAGATTTCGGAGTTGTTCCTCAGGAGGGATATATGCCTTTCGTTATGGAACTGGAGTTTTAAGTAGTCTTGTCAGCCTCTCAGTGAGAGCCTTAATGAAATTTAGAGTCTGGAGATGCAGGGATAGTCTTTCTGTGAACCCATCCAGACTGCCTGCTAACAGCTCCTTAAGCAACCAGTGTGACGAGTTTCACTGTCTGCTTTCTTCACTCAAGTCCATGTCAAGAGCTATGCTACAAGTCTGTCACACTTGAGAGGCTGTGTTTCTGTTCCACAGCACGGATTCTGGTAACACGTTTCAATTTTTACTTTTTTTTATGTTTTATGTTGAAATTGCTGAAGACAGGGTCAAAGTGTGACTCCTTTTATCTTTATAGAATCATGGGTTAATATCTCCTGAGGGAGGTTATTGAACAGTGGGGATTAATCAAGTGTCTTTCTTTGACTTATGCTGCTTATGTGTGAGATTTATTTTTTGGGCTCATAGACTGTTGCTATGCGGTAACGGAGCATACAGGTGTTTACTTTCACTTTGAACGCTGTGCAGCTTGTAGCTTGGCGTGATTTTTCTCATAGCAGGGGCAGTCCTGCCTTGTGCACCATGTGACCGGGTTGGTTACACTTTCGTTTTCTCTTTCCTGACCAAGTCGCTATTGGAGAGGTTGCTTCTTCTCTGGTTGCCTGGGTCTAGGAGGTGGTGAGTGCCCCAGTCATTGGGGGTATATAGGTGCCATTTTTGTGAGAAATAAAAAGTTCATTTATTTGAATGCTACTGTTGTTGGCGCAAGCTATGGAGGATCCTGATATGCTTGAGGATACTCCCTCTTCCTAATAGTAATACCTGTCTATATTGTGAGGAGGCCTTGGTGTGCCTGCCCTCTCAAATATGTTCCATATGCATCAACAAGGTTATTATGTCTAAGAAGGTTAACCCCTTTAGTTCGACTGAGCCGTCCACCTATGAGGACTCACTGTCCCGTGAGGTGCATACCCATCAATCATCTCCATTCTCACATGCAGCTTCCCGTAGCACGCCTGATCTTCCGTCTGGAGGGAGCCTTTTACCATCAGACTTTACTGCACAGTTAAAGACGGCGGTGTCTGAGGCTTTTTTATTATTATTTGCTCCATAGTGTACACCATCAAATCAAAGATACAGCATTATTTTGACAAATCACGAGATAATATAAATAGCATCATATTCACAATTTTAAACAGAAATGAATAGACTTTCATATGTAGTGCGTTAAATCTTCATGACTAAATACAAAACAGAAAAGATATGCTGCTAGCTCTAACTGCTAGTAAATATGGAGATGTACACATTAGAGGACTTAACAAATTATAAGAAACATTGAAACAAAGAAAATCAAGATGATGAATAAATGCCTAAGCCATAGTATACTGAATAGGAGGAATACCATTATTTAATATGCCAAAGAAATTTCAAGACACCAAAAAAAAGGGAAAGGGGGGCAGGCAGTTGAGGGGAATATATCGTACAAGACAAGATCTGCAAAGCTCTTAGAACTCAAGAACGGGGCTAAAATATTTTTTTGAACTGCCAAGGGGTAAGACTTAATGATTGGGAGCCAGCTACAAATAAATGTACTGATTTTATTTTTTTTGATGCAAACTGAGTGTGAAATGCTTCATAAATAATTTGAGCCTGGATTTCTTTAAGAAAGAGACGAAAAGAAGGGGCCCTGGCAGCCTGCCAATTCTTAAGGCAGGTAAGTATAATAGTTATAAAAGATTACACATTTTTAGGAAAATCACTTCATCTTGGGAAAATTGTATGGTTGAATTAAATAACTGATTAACCCAATACTGGATTTTCAACTAAAATCGAAAAATGTTAGGGCAAAACCAGAACATATGCACTGTTAGCATTAGAGGAAAAACATTGTAGACATACAAATGCTTGTGTAGGATAAAATTGTGCCATCTTGGATGGAGAAATATAATAAATGTTAATAAGCTTAATATGGGATTCTTTCCAGTACGTGGCAATCACACATTTGTTTACTAAGAGTAAGCTCTGACTGATCATATCTGGATTTATAGCCGGAAAAGAGCTCGCCCAGACCTTACATATATTATCTAACAATAATATACTTTATTTAACAAACATAAGATCATAGATAAGTAATATTGAGGTGTCACCAATTCTAAATTTATTGATATATATGTTAATCTCGGACCATTCAGTTGCCATGTCCGTTTCAAGGTTCCAACTTAAAATGAATAGAAATGAAGAGAATATCAGGAGGGAATAAATGCTGACTATCCGAGATTAGCTGAAATACAAATTCCAGACCATTCTCTTCCCATTTTTTAAAGACTTTATACTGTGTTCCGGGCATAAATTCTGGATTATTTCTTATAGGTAAACAGTTTGAAAAATAAGGAACAACTTCCAGAATCCTACATCACTTTTGCCAGGCTACCACTACATTTTTAATAGAGATTAACGATTGAATCTTATGAGGAATATTTTTAACCGAGCAGTGTAAAATAGCCTTTAAGGAAAAGGGGGCAATGCAAAATTGTTAGAATCGGAAATCCAATCAAGCGCGATTTTAACTAGTGTGGCAATATTACACAGTTTTACATTAGGTAGTGCCAAGCCTGCTGCATTCTTTTTATGTATCAACCTACATAATGAAATATGAGGTTTTTTATTTCCCCAAATAAATTTAGATTGGCAGGTATAGAGTTGCCGCAGGTCCGTGTTTGTAAGAAACAAGGTAGGTTTTGTAGTGGATATAATACCTGGGGAAAAATGATTGATAATGAATGATGGATAAGAGAAGAGAGGCCCATAATTCAAGATGTTTTTTTAATCTTATATAATAAAGACAAGAAATTTAAATTGTACCATTTTTGTGGATTCCTGTGTAGACATATACCCAAATATTTAAAAAAAATCTACAACTTTAAAAGGATGGTGCTGACAGCTTACCCAAGATTTAATCACCCACATAAGTTCACTTTTTCCATTATTCTTTAAGATTAGGGTTATATTAGCTGCCGAAAAATAATTAGACATAGCATTGTTATATGAATAATACTCATTATACAGCCTTTCTAACGTGTAGCTAATCTCCTTAGTTACAATTTTATAGAATTCTGCAGACAGGAAATCAGGTCCTGCTACCTTATTTGCTTTAGTTTTTTCTATTGCTTTGGTAATTTCTTCTCCTGTAATAGGTGAGTTTAATTCACTTAAGTGTTCTTTGGATATCTTCGGGAGTGCAATTTTCGACCAGAAGCTATCTAACTTTGAGAGATTAATATCATTTTCACAATACAACTTTTGATAAAAGCTATGAAATACCTTAATAATATTTTCAGAATCTGTATATCTGTCCATACCGGACTTAATTGCTCTAATGTAGTTCTTACTCTTTCTGTTTTTAATCAATTTAGCGAAGTGTTTTGCTGAAGTACCATGATATCCTCGGAACTGTAAATTAAATTTTAGCTCCTCTTTTTTTAAAAAAAACATCACGATTGTTTCTTGCTTCACAGTATTTATTCCAATTAAGTGGAGTTGTTTAATTGTAATATCTTCTAAGAGCATTTTTAACTTGGTTTGCTAGCTGTATTTCAACTGCCCTATTTTTCTTATTCCATGCGTGTAGATACGTCTTAATTTCACCTAAAACAGCTTTTGAAGATTTCCAAAATGTCACTATTTTATTAAATTGAGTTATATTAAAGGTAAAGTAATCTTTCCATTTTTGTTTCAGCCATACATTAAATCTGGGATTATTAAACCAGAAACGCGGAAATATAAAATTTTGACTTTTATCTCTGGGTTTAGATAACGAAATGAAAGCAAGCGATATAATGGCATGGTCTGACATTTCTATATTAGCTATTTCTGAGGTTATCTTTAAAATGGAGAGAGATTCTGAGATTAGTAACATGTCAATTCTGGAAAACGTTTTATGTGTTTTCGATTCACAGGAAAACTCTAGCATCTGGATTCTCAATACGCCAGATATCTAACAATTTAAGTTTACGACAGAATTGTTGAAAATATTTTGCACTTTTTTTCTATTCCTTAAGTTTTTTTCTTTGAGAATCTATTCAATTCAGAGCAGATCAAAATATTAAAATCACCCCTTAAAATAAGATTCTGACCAATAAACGGGAATAATTTGACTTTAATATTTTCCCAAAACAAGGGAGTATGGGAATTTGGTCCATATATATTGCATAATGTGAAATGGATATTATTAATCAAAATTTGCAAGATAATAAATCTTGCATCAGGGTAAAGCTCAATATTCATGATCTTAAAATCTAGGTTTTTATGAAGTTAAATTGCAACCCCTGCTTTTTTATTATTGACCGGAGTCGCAATCACTTCTCCTACCCATTTTATTTTCAGCTTCGATATCTCGGATTCTTTTAAGTGGGTCTCTTGAAGAAATACCACGTCTGGATTATGTTTAGCAAGAGCTTTTATAATAAGTTTACGTTTCATTGGAGAGAACCTTATGGTTTTTATTTACAGCTGTGGTCATTTAAAACATAGAAAAACACATCAGTACGTAATTCAGATCTGGGTGTGGATCGAGAGACAGGTTGAGGGCTGTGAGGGAAGGGAAAGTGGGAAATGGAATAAAGAGAGGGAAAACCCCCCCCCAAAAAAAAACAAAAACAGGGAGAGGAGGAAAAAAAAAAAAGAGAGAATCCCATATAAATTATATGGGAGACATAATAAAAACAATGGTCTGCGCAGAAAGTAAAAAATACTAGTGGCATAACTCTTGTGTGGATACACATATTTACATTTCTTTTTATACACAGGTACCTGGACAAAATCATTCTGAATAAAAATAAACTCTCATGCAGATATGGCTTTGGAATAAAGCCCTATCTTTAACAAAAAATACCAGAATTAAATTTTATTTAGTTGAAGCAAATTCTTGGGCCTCAGTTACATTTTTATGAGTGAACCAATTATCATTATATTCTACTACAATCTTAGCAGGATATATTAATCGGGCTTTGAGGCCTTTGTTAATAAACTGAGTACAATAGGGGGCCATGAATTTCCTTTTTGCTGAAGTTTGGTTTGAGAAATCCTGAAATAATAGTATCTTATTATTGGCTATAGAAAAAGAGTCTACTTTCTTATATAATATTAATAATTCAATTTTGTCAGGAAACTTTAGTTATTTAACAATGCACATTCTATTCCTGGGGGAACCATTTACGTTTATTTTTAGGGGACCAATCCTATGGGCTCTTTCTACTTCTAGTGGAAGTTGCAAGGGAGGAAGACCTAAAGCCTGTGGTAGTAAAGTAAATGTGAATTTCAAAAGGTCATTATTTTCTGCAGTTTCAGGGAGTCCTACTATTCTGAGATTATTTCGTCTGGAGCGATCCTCCAGATCCTCCAGACGACTTTGCAAATTACTGATTTGGGCTTCTTGCTTCTGTAATTGGCTATCCTGTGTGTTGGCTAGGTCTTCTAAATCTGAGATCCTGCTTTTAGCTTCTGATAATCTATTTGCAAAATTCTTCAGTAGAGAGACAAGTAATATTAGAAGAGATACTGGCAAGTTCCTATTTAGTGTACTAGGCCCTTAGTGCTCTACCTCGCCCTGCTTAGCACAAGCTAAAGGTTAAACATAGCTCTCCGGTCCAGGGGACATCCAGTGATTTACTTGATTTGTCTGCTTTTCAAGTATCCCAGGATGGGTCACACTCTGAGTCTTCAGAGGGTGACATTTCTGTATCGGAGTCTGCTACCTCTAGGCCTCCGGCTGCGGAGGAGCCAACCTTTAGATTTAAAATTGAACACCTACATTTTCTTCTAAAGGAGGTTCTGTTGACATTAGAGGTTCCAAAGGCCAAGTTGCCTGATGAACCTTTGATCCCTAAGTTAAACAGAGTATACGAGGAAAGGGTATCGCCGCTAACTTTTCCTGTACCTGTAAAGATGGCGAATATTATTAAAAAATTAATAGGCTAGAATTGGATCTTCCTTTTCCCCTTCGCCTGCCTTTAAAAAATTATTCCTGGTCCCGGACTCTGAGCTGGAGTTGTGGGGTTCCGTCCCTAAGGTGGATGGTGCTATCTCCATGTTAGCTAAGCATACTACTATCACTCTTTGAGGATAGCTCGTCTTTCAGAGAGCCGGTGGATAAAAAAATGGAAACTTTTCTCAGGAAAATGTTTCAGCATACGGGATATTTTAACTGGCAGCGGCTGTTGCCTCGGTTGCTGGAGCTGCGGCCTACTGGTGCGACTCCCTAGCGGAATTGATTGAGGTGTAGGGTCCCCTCAACATTATCCAAGAAAGAATTGAGGCTTTGAGAATTGCTAATTCTTTTATATGAGATGCAAACATGCAGATTATTCTCCTGAATGCTAAAACCTCTGGTTTCTCAGTGCAGATGTGTCGGGCGATCTGGCTGAAGTCCTGGTCTGCAGAATCTAGACTACTTTCCCTCCCCTTTAAGGGAAACATTTTATTTGCAAAAGTTTAAGCTAAGCTTAGGGATAGATAAGTGCGCCTGTTAAGGCTAAAAGTATCACAACACCTATTTATAAATATACATAATATGTTTATTAGAATACAATATAGCAGCAAATAAAAAAGGGACGTCTCCCTATACTTTTAAAAAACAAACGGATAGATTATGGCCAGAATGTAAAAACGATGTCTCAAATGTTAAAAGCAAATGGCATCTAATAAAAAACAGAAAGTATGTAGACTGTATATAACATTACAGGATTGTAAACAAAACAATATTGCAAAATCCCTGCTAGATCATGGGTCTGACAATAAAGCACAGTGTCCAGTTTGTGCAGCGTGTGTAAAATACACGGGGCGGCAATAGGTATATAAAGAAAAAGAGGAACACTCGTAGGTAAGACTCTCAGATGGTTTATCTGGTATAGTAACCAGAGTTCCTATAAGGCGTATAGTATATATAGGGTGACAGTGTCCAGAAAGCACTTCAAGTATAGATTTGTAGTACTTTACCGTATTCAGGTGGTAAGTCTCGGATCTTGATAAAGCCCAAGGGAGGGCGAAACGCGTCGCTTGTTGAAGTGACATTGCAGCTTTTATCTGAAGCATCTCCTGTACAGCATCTTTAACCCGGGTTAATCTTTGAATTGCTACATTGGAAGTGAGGAAGAATCTGTGTATTCTACTTAACGCTGTGAGCCCATAAGACACATCTAAGGGCTGAACATATACCACATTGGATAACAAAGTTACCAAGTAAAAGTCTCCAAACAGCTGTTTGGCAACGCGCAGTAAACACCTCTTTGAATACGAGGAATAAGGTGTGACGTCAGACGCCGTCCGACACATGAACAGGTTTGCAGAGAATATTTTTGGAGAGCGGCTGCGGCCGCACTAACGGTCCAAGACTTGAACGAGACTTACCACCTGAATATGGTAAAGTACTACAAATCTATACTTGAAGTGTTTTCTGGACACTGTCACCCTATATATACTATACGCCTTATAGGAACTCTGGTTACTATACTAGATAAACCATCTGAGAGTCTTACCTACGAGTGTTCCTCTTTTTCTTTATATACCTATTGCCGCCCCGTGTATTTTACACATGCTGCACAAACTGGACACTGTGCTTTATTGTCAGACCCATGATCTAGCAGGGATTTTGCAATATTGTTTTGTTTACAATCCTGTAATGTTATATACAGTCTACATACTTTCTGTTTTTTATTAGATGCCATTTGCTTTTAACATTTGAGACATCGTTTTTACATTCTGGCCATAATCTATCCGTTTGTTTTTTAAAAGTATAGGGAGACGTCCCTTTTTTATTTGCTGCTATATTGTATTCTAATAAACATATTATGCATATTTATAAATAGGTGTTGTGATACTTTTAGCCTTAACAGGCGCACTTATCTATCCCTAAGCTTAGCTTAAACTTTTGTGTGTATGGTTATTTGACACTTAACAGGGATTGTGTCTTTAGATAAGTGTATAGCATCCTTTCTTAGCGCACACTAATCATTATACTGTATTAAACATTTTATTTGGTCCAGGCCTTGACTCCATTATTTCCATGGTTACAGGGGGCAAGGGTGCCTTCCTACCGCAGGATAAAAAGAACAAATCTAAGGGACAAGGATCTAATTTTGTTCCTTTTGTTTTGTTGAAAAGTCCCAATGCCAGCAGTCCTCCTCTAAGCCCAAGCAAACCAAGAGCACTTGGAAGCCGGCTCAATCCTTGAATAAATCCAAGCAGAGCAAGAAGCCCGCCGAGAACAAGTCAGCATGAAGGGACGGCCCCCAATCCAAAGCTGGATTGTGTAGGGGGCAGACTGTCACTGTTTTCAGATGCTTGGTCCAGGGATGTGCAGGATCCATGGGTACTAGAGGTCATAGCTCAGGGATACAAGATAGGTTTCAAATCTCATCCACGCAAGGGAAGATTTCTCCTCTAAAGCCTGTCTTTAAAACCAGAAAAGATGGAAGCCTTTCTGGGGTGCGTGCAGGATCTGTCCTCCTTTAGGGGTCATTGTCCCGGTTTGGTATACTACTCAAACCTGTTTGTGTTCCCAAAGAAGGAGGGAACTTTCCGCCCAATTCTGGACCTAATGTGCTTAAACAAGTTTCTAAATTTCCCCTCGTTCAAGATGGAGACAATAAGGTCCATTCTTCCTATAGTTCAGGAAGGACAGTTCATGACCACTATAGATCTAAAGGATGCCTACCTTCATGTTCCAATCCACAGGGACCACTTCCAGTTCATTGCACTTCCGTTTGTCGCCAGAACCCAAGGTATAGCAGTAGCTCCCAACTTGGATGACATTCTGGTTCAAGCGCCATCCTTTCGTCTAACAGAGGACCATTCGGTTTCTCTCTCTTCTTTGATCACATGGATGGAAGATAAACTTAGAGAGGAGTTCTCTCATTCCAAGCACCAGGGTAGAATTCCAGGGTACTATAATAGATTCAATATCCATGAGGGTATTTCTAACCGACCTGAGACAGTGCAAACTAGCTTCGGCATGTCTTGCCCTCCGGACCTCCCTAAGGCCATCTGTGGCTCAGTGTATGGAGGTAATTGGTCTCATGGTGTCCAGCATGGATATAATTCCTTTTGCCAGGTTCCGTCTCAGACCACTACAGCTGTGCATGCTGAGGCAGTGGAACAGCGATGATTTGGATCTGTCTCAACAGATTTCCCTGGACAACTGGTCGAGAGAATCGCTCTCTTGGTGGCTCTGTCCAGATCATCTGTCCCGAGGGACATCCTTTCTCAGACCATTCTGGGAGATTGTGACTATGGACGCGAGCCTCTCTGGATGGGGAGCTGCTTGGGGTGCCAAGAAGGCACAGGGCCTGTAGTTTCAGGAGGAACGCTCCCTCCCGATCAACATTTTGGAACTTCGAGCAATCTACAATGCTCTAAAGGCTTGGCCTCTTCTAGGTTCATCCCGGTTTATCAGATTCCAATCAGACAATATAACTTCAGTGGCTTACATCAACTATCAGGGGGAAACGAGAAGCTCCCTAGCAATGAGGGAAGTATCTTGGATTCTGAAGTAGACGGAGGCCCACATCTGTTTGCTGTCGGCAATCCACATTCCGGGTGTGGACAACTGGGAAGCAGATTTTTTCAGCAGGCAATCCTTTCATCCGGGGGAATGGTCTCTCCATCCCAAAGTGTTTGCAGAGATATGCTTTAGGTGGGGGATGCCGGAGATGGATCTCATGGCATCTCGTCTCAATACCAAACTACCCAGATATGGGTTGAGGTCCAGGGATCCTCAGGCGGAGCTAATAGATGCTTTAGCGGTGCCTTGGAGGTTCAATCTAATCTACCTTTTTTCGCTATTACCACTCCTTCCTCGGGTAGTGGGCCGTATCAAGCAGGAGCAGGCGTCGGTAATACTGATTGCTCCATCGTGGTCGCGAAGGACGTGGTTCGTGGACCTAGTGAGGATGTCATCTTTTTTCCATGGAAGTTACCTTGTTTCAGGGATCTGCTGGAACAAGGTCCTCTTGTTCAACAAAATCTAGATTCTCTGAGGCTGTCTGTGTGGAGATTGAACACTTAGTCCTAGCCAAGAGAGGTTTTTCTGAGAGAGTTATTGATGCTCTCATTCAAGCTTGTAAGCCGGTTTCTCGTTGCATCTATCATAAGGTGTGGAGAACCTACTTATTCTAGTGTGAAGAGTGTGGATTTCCTTGGCATAAGGTTGCCAGGATTTTGTTGTTTTTCCAGGATGGTCAGGAGAAGGGTCTTTCGGCAAGTTCCCTGAGGGGACAGCTTAAAGTTTTGCAACGGGCTCTGTTTGAGCCTATGCATGTAATTGATATTAAGTTGTTGTCCTGGAAAGTTCTCTTTCTACTGGCTATTGCTTCAGCGTGCAGAGTATATGAAATTGCCGCCTTGCAATGTGAGCCTCCTTATCTGGTGTTCCATTTGGATAAGGCTGTCCTACGTACTAAATTAGGGTTTCTCCCTAAAGTCGTGTCAGACCACAACCTCAATCAAGAAATTTTGTGGTCCCTTCTTTGTGTCCTAATCCTTCTTCGAAGGAACGTTTACTTCATAATGTGGACGTGGTTTGTGCCTGAAGTTTTATCTTCAAGCTACTAAGGATTTTAGACAAACATATTTTGGGAAGCGTAAGGGCCAGAAGGCCTCTTCATCTTATCCGCTTAGCTTATGAGACAGTGGGTCTTAGCCCTCCTCAGAGAATTACGGCTCATTCTACTAGAGCAGTGGCTTCCTCTTGGGCCTTTAAGAACAAGGCCTCTATGGATCAGATTTGTAAGGCAACTACCTGGTCCTCCTTACACACTTTTTCTAAATTTTACAATTTTTATGTTTTTGCTTCAGCTGAAGCAGCCTTTGTGAGAGAGGTTTTGCAGGCTGTGGTGCCCTTTAGATTAGGGTCCGCCTCTCTTTTTGTCCCTCCCATTTTCATTCAGTGTCCTCTAGAGCTTGGGTATATGTTTCCCAACAATAAGGAATGAAGCCGTGAACTCTCCTTGTATTAAGAAGGAATACATAAATTATGCTTACCAGATAATTTAATTTGCTTCTGTACAAGGAGAGTTCATGGCCCCCACCCGTGTTCTCCGATGGGTGGCCCCCTAAATTATAATTTTCTTCTGGCACCTTTAATACCCTGATATTTCTCCTACTGTTCCTTGTTCCCTTGGCAGAATGACTGGGGGATGGGGAAAGTGGGAGATGTATTTAAGCCTTTGGCTGGGGTGTCTTTGCCTCCTCCTGGTGGCCAGGTTCAGTATTTCCTAACAGTAATGAATGAAGCCGTGGACTCTCCTTGTACAGAAGGAAATTAAATTATCTGGTAAGCATAATTTATGTTTTTCTGAGCGGTAATTGCTACCGCGAGCTTGCGGTATCAATAACCAGCCACTTGTAATGCTGCTTATTTATTGCGCTCCCGCAAACGACAAATTTGCCCACTTGCGGGTGCGCAATAAATTAGCTATATGAGCTTTATAGAATATGTTGGGTTAGGTGGCAGAAATATTTCAAG
>NC_069503.1:396208540-396216040 GCF_027579735.1 Bombina bombina | reverse complement strand
TATAGAAACTAATTATACAAATTAAATTTTGCTTAAAAATATATACATAGTAATATTTTAAGTTCAACATTTTAAAAATATATATGTGTATATGGTATGTGTGTGTATATATATATATATATATATATATATATATATATATAGTGTTTGTGTATGTATGTATGTATATATATATATATATATATGTATATAGTGTGTGTGTATATATATATATATATATATATATATATATATATACATATACAGTGTGTGTGTGTGTGTATTGTGTATATGTGTGTGTGTATGTATATATATATATATATATATATATATATATATATATATATAAATATGTGTGTGTATATATATATATATATATATATAAATATGTGTGTGTGTGTGTATATATATATATATATAAATATGTGTGTGTGTATGTATATATATATATATATATATATATATATATAGTGTGTGTGTGTAAATATATATATATATATATATATATATATAGTGTGTTTATGTATATATATATATATATATATATATATATATATATATGTATATAGTGTGTGTGTATGTGTATATATATATATATATATATATATATATATATATATACATATACAGTGTGTGTGTGTATTGTGTATATGTGTGTGTGTGTATATATATATATATATATATATATATATATATATATAAATAGACTGTCTTCTATTTTTAGTTTAAATAGAACAGTTTAACTGATACCAACATTATGGCTTTGTTTTCAAGAATCAATAAATTGTTAAGGACAGAAGGATCCCTAAAGGACTTGGCTGTCTTTATTGAACATCATTGATTTAGTTTTAATGAAGACTATAGAACCTCATTAAAACAATTAAGATCGAGAACAGGTGTCCCTTTTCAACCTCTGCCACAGTGCTTTTGACTTGTAGCAGTTCAGAGGAAAATGCAATCACATGCATTATTTAATGCAGTCTATTAAAAAAAAGTTGTCATTAAAATTATATGGAGAATGTTTAATCTAAATAATGCATATTGTAATTAAAGTATTGTAAGTGCATAAAATGCTGTTTAAATAATGTGTAAAGTACACACTGAAATTCTACAGTGCATGCTAAATAAGGGCAGTATATATTTTTTTAATGTTTCACATTTTAAAGATTTTTTTCATTTGAGATTAGCAAAATCTAAATATATATATACATATATATATATTTATAAAATAAGTATTTTTTTTTACTGTTTTTTATTTTAAAATAATGTAATTAAAATTACAATAATGTATTATTTTACAGTCAATTTTGGTAAGTTTAAGCTAAATAATGAACACAAAAGCACCAGCCATCTTATTTATTCTAATAATTGTCATTACATGAAAAAAATTATATGTTCTCCAATGCATATGTAAGAACACCAAAAAAGTCATGAATTTTATTTATTTATTTTAAAGAGAAGGTAGTTAATTTAAAATGTTTACACTGATATTGAAATTAATAGCAGAGTAGTATTTGTGCACAACTGATACCAGTTGCTCATTGACAGATAATGATAACTCCCACATCTCTATTTGTCAGCAGGGACAAGCCTCCACAAATATTAATACAAAAGTATTTTCTTTTAACATACACAAACATCTAATTAGAAAAATAATTAAAATGTTGAATTTTAGTTTACTGTAAAATTTGCAATGTGAAAGGTTAAATATACATACATTACTTAAACTGCATTCAGTCAAATAATAATGAAGCATATAAAAACTATGAAGAGATTAATTTACAATTATATTACTATATTATATGGGCATACACAGTGATCCCTTTTTATCAATATCAAAATTATACTTTTATAAGAATTTATTTTTACTATATTTATTAGTTCCTAGTTTTCTGTTATTGTAAATGTATGTAAAATATATATTAATCAGTCGTATTTTTCATTTAAACAAACAGTTTGCGGACCACATTCTAAAATGACTAATAAAGCACAAACATTTTGTTAGTTGTCTTTAGCAGATACAAGTTATCTATCTGGACATTTTAATATTGTTTTATTTTAAAATATAATAATGGCAAAGAGATCGATTTTTTAAAAACATTTTTTTACCAAAAATGTGTAATCAATAAACTAAATTACTCGTCAAAAAAGCCTTAAATTAAAATGAAAGTAAGAACATGGAATGTCATAGGTGTTGCTGATCATAGAGCAATTTTATTTAAAAAAAATAAATAAATATATATATATATATATATATATATATATCAGACAAAAGAAGCGCACTTCAATGGGGATTGATTTCCAGATGATCACTTTAATATATATATATATATATATATATATATATATATATATATATATATATATATATATATATATATATATATAAAACAAGAGAATGCACTCTCAGGACTTTTTAAAAAAAAACAATTTAATGGAACGTTTTCGGGGTTCACAACCCCTTCATCAGCATTGTGAACCCCGAAAACGTTCCATTAAATTGTTTTTTTTTAAAAAGTCCTGAGAGTGCATTCTCTTGTTTTCTATTTGATGCTATATCATTGCACCCAGGCGAGTTGGCTATCGGTGGGCTGAACTGGAAATTGTCTACTATATATATATATATATATATATATATATATATATATATATATATATATATATATATATATATATATATATATATATATATATATATAAATAAAGCAGCAGGGACTTCAAATCTCACCTCTATCTGCCAGGGTGTCAAGAAACAAACATAATATAAGGAAGAAGGAGGATCCTCACTCACTGGACTTCCAAAAAGTAATAAAATGTTATTAAACGTGATGTTTCGGAGCGAATATGCCCCTTCCTCAGACCTCTGAAATGTCACCTATAATACTATTTGGAACTCCAATGAGTGTGGATCTTCCTTCTAACTTTATTTATATAAAACCACCAACCCAGTCCCCACCAGTACAGCAAACTTACAGAAGCAGCAGTAATATAGCTGCACTTATTGTGGAAAATCTCACACAGGTGCAGAGCAGCAATACACAGCAACAGTTTGATGTAACATGCATGATTAAGGGGTTTTTACCCTTAAAACGTTTATATTCACTGCAATTTATTCTAGTGTGGTAAATGTATATTTGAACCATTTATAAACACTTCAGCAGAAGTTATATACTGTAGGCCATTTTCTAATTATTTTCTAATTTAAAAAAAATATTAAAGACTGATGTAAATACCTCTAATCTAGTGACGTTTCACCATGTCTTTATATTAGGGATATAGGATATAGGAAATAGGTCTTGTTATGCAACATTACTTAGTAGACACCTCCCTGCATTGTTTTTAACTTATTTTCCAGAGGGTCTAAGAGCATTGCTTTTTACCTGTTTTATTGTAATCTGCATTGCTTTAACTTTATTATTCTAAAAATAGGTACAATTTTTGTTTTAATTTTTTTTCTGTCTCTTCCATTTAGAGCTCTTTAGATACTGCACAATTCTGTTTTAAGAAAGTAAATATCTCTGGAGGCACAATTTTAGCTTATGTGAGAATTGTGTTGTTTTTTATAAGAAAGGTAAAACAAACTTCTGAATTCTTGTGTCAGGGTTGCTTCCAGAGGTGTCTTCAGGGACCCAAATGTCAAAACCAGACAGCCACTTAGAATTCCAGTATGCAAAACATGGTGGAAAACATTACTATAGTAAGAGGGAGGATACACAGTACAAAATAATATGTTGTCTATGCTAACGATTTCTGTACTGATTTAACCATTTATTTGTGACAGAGACACAACCCAAAAGTGAAATATTTTCTTTTTCTTTTTTTTTTTTTTTTCTCTTTAGGGTACATACCCAGCTATTTGGATAAAGATGAACTATGTGTGGTTTGCGGAGACAAAGCTACAGGGTATCATTATCGATGTATCACTTGTGAGGGATGCAAGGTAAACCTTATTTCACACACACACGTCCCCCATTATCTGTAAGGTTTCATTTTTAAGCCAATATAGATAATACAGAATACGTATACAAATAAGGGCCCTGTCATGTCTGCAACATCTGAGTAAATCCACTTTGAAAGTCTTTATTATTTTAAATAAATATTAAGGAGTCTTGACATCAGTAATGTTTCATAAATGATTATGCATTTATAGTAGAGATTTTCCAGTTTTAGGTGGCTACCTTATTTAAAGGGACAGTAAAGTCAAAATGAAACGTTCATGATTTAGACAGAGAATGCAAATTTAAACAACTTTCCAATTGACTTCTATTGTTGTAGGTATTTTCAAAAGAGTTCAGAGGCATGCACAGGTCTTTAGCACTCTATGGCCGCAGAGTCTGCAACAATGTATAACATTGCTATAAACAGCCTTGCAAATGTTGCTTCCATAGAGTGCTAAACACGTGCACACTCCTGAACTTTTATGAACCTATAGGTTTACTCTTCAACAATGAAGAAAATTTGATAATAGATGTAAATTGTAAAGGTGTTTAAATTGATATACTCTGTTTCATTTTGTCTTTACTGTCCATTTAATTATTTTTTACACCATTAATAGTCTAGACAGTATCTACTGATGTGTTTGTTTGCCAAAGATGTATTGTTCATAAATTAACAGCATACTTCCTTGTGTGAGATCATCTAACAAAAAACCTTCAAACATAAATATGTCCACTTTGAATGTACCTTTAATGTTCTTAACTTACTAAACTTTAAAGGGACAGTCTACTCCAGTCCTATGTGAACATTGTGATTAACACCTTTGCAGGGGTTAAACTCATATCTATATGCAAAAAATATCGCAATAATAAAATTCTCTAACATATTAAACCATTTTTTTGCACTTGTATGGCTTATTAGGTGCTAGATTAGGAGTGGCGCACAAGCAATATTGGCTATTTTCAGCTTTTTCCACACGTTGGATATAGCGTGCGTATTATGTGTTGAAAGTAAATGCGAGCATGTGAGTGCAATCACGACTTATGTGCATCAGTCAGCATGACTTCAGAGCTCTAGTTAACTGTTACACAACATACAAATAAAAGCACAAAAGTGATCACAAACAAAAAAGTGATAATAATAAATGCGATACCACATACAATAAAAACAACAAAAGGATATAAACGGGAGTCAGTGTTTCAATCTTCAATATATTTTCAAAGCATATGTGAAAGTCCAACGTTCGACTCTTTGTGTATTCCAATGAACCTTAAAGAGAAAGCATGTATAGTGTAATACAAATCCAGTTGGATTAAATATCTGTACTCACAATTTAGAGAGCTACTATAAGCTCAACTATAAGGCAGTCCTGATTCACAATGCTGTCAGGATCAGCAAACCAAACGGCTGAAGATCCGATCTTTATCTCTATATAAGAACTCAGAAGAGAGGTAGAATAGTGTGATACCGTAAGCATACAATATAGGGAATCGTAGTAAAGATATATACTCACACTTTAAAGAGCTGACACTCAGCTCAGACTGAATCGCAATTTACTCTTAAATACAAAGTATCCGATTCCGGGAAGCAGGATGGCAAGGGTAAGATCTTATCCTTGAAAAAGCTACGTGGGCGTGGCGAAACGTACGTCAGGTTTTGTTTGTCAGTGACGTCATAGTGAAAGGGAGTTACATTGTATCACCTTGACTCTTTTGATACACGGCTTCCTGAGAGTCTCAATCTGAAGCAATTCTGCTTCGAGGAATCTGATACTTTGTATTTAAGAGTATGTACATACTATATCCCTGAGTGGCTTCATACTGGCTGTTATATTTTATATATTTTATGTATTGTTTTTATTAAAATAATGTTTGCTACTTCACCAAGTGTTGCTGCATAGCTGACTCGGTGGCTTATACCGAGATTGCGATTCAGTCTGAGCTGAGTGTCAGCTCTTAAAAGTGTGAGTATATATCTTTACTACAATTCCCTATATTGTATGCTTACTGTATCACACTATTCTACCTCTCTTCCGAGTTCTTATATAGAGATAAAGATCAGATCTTCAGCCGTTTGGTTCACTGATCCTGACAGCGTTGTGAATCAGGACTGCCTTATATATTAACTTATAGTAGCTCTAGAGTGCGGATCTTTCACTTATTTATACCAACTGGATTTGAAAGTATTACACTATACAGGCTTTCTCTTTAAGGTTCATTGGAATACGAATACACAGAGTCGAAAGTTGGACTTTCACATATGCTTTGAAAATATATCGAAGATTCAAGCACTGACTCACGTTTATATCTTTTTGTTGTTTTTATTGTAATTGGTAACTATTACTCAAGACTAAAAAGTTTCACAAAACACACAAACAAATACATTGTACAGTACACTTACACTGTACCATCAGCTATATATATAGAAAACTTAATTTAAGAATAAATAGAACATATTCTGCTATGTTAAGAACATTGGAATGTGAAATATTCATAATTCATGTCGGGTTAGCGCACTTGGTTGAAGACAATCTGGTTTGTGCGTTAGAATGGGTATTACATTTTTTTCCCACTTTTCACGCTCCATTAAAGTCTATGGGGGAATTACGTTTCTACATTTGCAATATTCGAAGTTTGACTTGAAATATGAGCACAATCTGATGCGTGCAAAAAGCCTCCGTCTAGCAAAGTTAATAAGCGAGCAGGAGCGATAAATTGTGCTCCACTCATAAACTAGCCTATTGGATTGAAGGGACATGAAACCCCCCAAAAAAATATTTCATGATTCAGATAGAGCATGTAATTCTAAACAACTTTCCAATTTATTATTATCTAGTTTGCTTTGTTCACTTGTTATCCTTTGTTTAAATGCATACCTAGGTAGGCTGGGGAGGTGGGAGCTAGCGGCTGATTGGTGTCTGCACATATTTATCTCTTATCATTGGCTTACCGATGTGTTCAGTTACCTCCCAGTAGTGCTTTGCTGCTCTTTTATTAAAGGATACCTAGAGAATGAAGCAAAAATGCATGATAGAAGTAAATTGGAAAGTTGTGTAAAATGGTATGTTGCTTATAATCTACAACCTGCGTACCTAGATAAGGTATAAAAAAAACACTTTACCAATGACTTAAAGGGACATGAAACTCAACATTTTTCTTTCATGATTTAGGTAGAACATACAATTTCAACTTTCCAGTTTACTTCTATTACTAAATTTGTTTTATTCTCTTGGTATCATTTTGTTGAAGGAGCAGCAATGCACCACTGGTTTCTAACTGAACACATGAGTGAGCCAATGACAATTGATATATACAGTATATGTAGTCACCAATCAGCAGCTAGATCATAGGATCTTTGCTGCTCCTGAGCTAACCTAGATAAACCTTTCAGCAAAGGATAACAAGAGAAAGAAGCAAATTAAATAATATAAGTAAATTGTAAAGTTGTTTAACATTGTATGCTCTGTCTAAATCATGAATATCAAATTATAACTTTTATGTCCCTTTAAGTAGTAATATTTTCTAATATATGTATATCATATTAAAAAAACCAATTATGGAGGAAAAAAAGATATTTATTCATGAA